>NC_083636.1:34884830-35184830 GCF_963576545.1 Limanda limanda | reverse complement strand
GATACTCGCATAACATAAATTACATTTAGTTGTTTTTCTTTAATTGTTCAACTACAGAAAACAATGAACTCTTAAATCACAGGCTGTCAAACCAAGAAATAGAGTAAAAGTGTGTAAAATGTAATAGGAAGTTGCAGAGCTGGAATCTAAGCATCTTAACCAAAAGTTGGGGGAATAAAATACTGTTATTTTAAATAAAAATCAGGAATGTGGCAAATTTCTTCTTCAATTTTTATGTTTGGATGGATCCAGTGAGGGGATCAGGGGCAAAATGAATCAAGGGAGTGGTGCCCTCTTGTGGTAAAAGAGAAAACTAACAGGGAATCAAGCTTGAGATGAGATGACACCAGCAGCCCCAGAGAAGTGCATGAACACATGAAATGTTACATATAAATTTAAGTATAAATTGATTGAACAACAAAAAAATTGCTTTCTTGTGTGGTTCAGTTTCTCAAAGGGCCTTATGTTTACGTTCTTCATTAAATCTTTGGCATCCATGCTCTCATAGCTTCCTCACTACCTACAGGAAAATGCAGTAACTTCTCAGCTTGGATGGATCCTAAAGGTGGAGGTGTGGCTTTTGAAAAGTAGTGCATATGCAATAGAAGAAGATTGTTTTACATTGGATTTTGATCTTGTTTTTACGCTTTTCTCATCGGAAACATGTTTTATTTCTGTCGCTGTGTTTTGAAAGATGCTAAATAAATAAAGTTATTATATTTCAGTGACAGGACCAATTAAGGCTTCATCCAGTTTGCAGACTTTGCTTCTTCTTGATTTGAAGTAACACTCTAACACATGTGAAGTAATGTGTTGTCCCATGTATCGGTGCTCTACACTCACTCTCACAGCTGTGTTTGTCGTCTGCCAGCTCATATCCGGGGTCGCAGGCGCACCTGTAGCTGCCCAGCGTGTTCAGGCAGCGCTGCTCGCAGTGACCGTTGTCGGGTCGGGAGCACTCGTCCATCTCTGGCAAAAATACAAACAAATCAAGAGTAGGGCTTTTCTGTGCAAACACAAAACAGTCTGTGTCATTTCCTGCATCCCAAGGTCAACCTGCTGACCTTTAAAAAAGTTGGCTGCAAATCCGGCTTTGTTGACCGACCCGTCGGACACGAACTTGAGCCAGAGCTGGTCGGAGCTGCTCTTGATGTCGTCCGGTTTGTCGTAGCCACAGAAGTGGCCGAGCAGCGGGCTGTTCTCCGAGCCGCCGTCCCGAACCTCCACGTAGTCGTAGGCGCAGCTGTCGTGTCTCTCAGTCTGCGGCCGAAGCAAAGGACGGGGAAGTTTACAGAGAGTGGATACAGCAGGTAAGAGAAAAGTCTATTATGCTCAAAGGACCGGGCAAGAGAAATGAAACAGCTTCAGGCGAACTGAGAGAATATGTGGATATGTAAATGACTTTAGAAATGCTCTGTTGTTTAAACAAAACCATTTAAAAACGAGTTGTTTTAGATCCTCTTATTCATACTGTTGTTATAGCAGTGCACTCGCTTTTTAATTGGACACTGGATGTCAGAACTTTCTATCAACAGTCTATAGTGTAGAGAGGAGTTTACCCTACCTGGTTTATCTGCGATGAAGATCTTACAGTCAGTGTTTTTCATAAAAAGAAATTGAAGTTGCTTTAATAATGTTTGGTGGCTTATCTATAAGTTTCTTCTGTCTATCTATGAGTTTGAATTATTGACTCAACTCATCAAAAAACAACTAAATGCCTAAGATACAGGCTATTCATGAAATATAAACAAGATTTAGTTTTCTATATCACAGTTAAATCCTGTTTTTCATCATTTGCAGTGATACTTAGTGTTGTTCCAGATTTACCAGTAACAATAAAAGTGAGTATACCTCAAATGACTGGAATGAGAGGCCAACATTGAAGCCCTCTGCCACTGTGATTTTCCACACGCACACTTTACTGGACTGGTAGTCATCGGGATAATTAGGGGACTGGATCTGGCCGCTGTCCCGCGTCACCTCTCCCCCACAGATGGCTTCACAGGAGGTAAGAAGTGATGTTAACTAAACCGGAGACTTGTTTTCTGTGGTTCTACATTCACTTCTTCACATTATACAGAGAAATCAGACGTTAAACATACGTACCTTCATAAACAGCGGAGAAGCCTTTGCCCAGCCAGCTGCTGCTGCTCCTGAATTCAATCCACAGTTGACTGTCAGTGGAGACGATGGGATCTGGAAGTGTGTCTCCACAGAAGCGACCTGCATGTGAGGGAATAATGACTCAACCTGTCAGAACTGAACTCAGCACTGAAGCTGTATCAGAGTTCTGCAGAAAGAGAGAGAGAGAGAATATCTACTGCTGAGTTAGAGACCTTTCAGTGGCGCTTTCCCCCAGAAGCCGTCTCGGACCTCCACGTGGTCGTACCAACACAAGTGACTCCTGAAGAGGTCCATGGAGGTGAAGTTCAGAACGATCTGAACAGGGATGAAAAGGGACAGACGGAGGACGGGTGTCTAAGCAACTGTTCTTAAACTGACATGGAAATGTATATTACTGCAGCGTTTTACAGTTCAGTCCGAAAAGTCGTGTCTGAAATGTTTGTTACAGCAGCAGAACATAGTTTGTGTTTGGTGTCTAGGCTCCAACATTCAGACGATATAAGGGCATTTTGATTTTCACACAGTAATTTTGGACAAACAGTAGTTGGTGGACCACTCTAAACTGAAGAGATGCATTCACTTCTTCATCTTTTCTGTTTCACCTTCTCTCCAGGAGTGACAGAAATCCTCCAGACGCAGTGAGAGTACGCCGAGTAGCCGTTGGGGAAACCAGGAGAGGAGAAGTTCCCAGAACTGTCCTGCAGGCTCTCGCCGCACTCTGTCACAGCAACACATTAAAATCGCAGAATGACCAACAGAGGCTTTAAACTTTATTTTCTTTCCAGTTTGACATTTAGAAGATTTACATCTTTTTATATTCAGCTATGAGACAAAAATAACTTTGATAATGATGAAGCCTAAAAACAAATCAAGGTCCATGATCTCTGATGGATAGAATATAATAGAAATAATAGAATGGAATAGAATTTCTTACTTGTCATTGTATTTTACAAAATACGACCAAATTACAAGTGGTACCTCTGGTTGATGCATACAAATTAAGTGTGTCCTCACACCTATTTATTTTTCTGCTCATCATATGTATCTTACTTGCACATTTGTAGAGTTTTCGAGCTTGTGCGATGTCCCCTCTGCTGAGCCTGGTCCTCTGTCCAATCGGGGGCCTGACTCCGTTGACATCGTAACGGGGCAAGATCGTGTCTAAGAAGATTCCTCTGTTTGGGACAAATCACGAACGTGAGCAGTTTATTCAACTGACGACTGAAAAATTACTGAAGGCAGAAGAAAGAGACAATGGGCATCTAGAGTGAGGGACGCTTGGTTCAGACAGAACCCGCTTGGCGTGCAGGGTTTGTTTATTTTAGATCCGACTTCTGTTCGGCACCTTGATACTTTATTGATTCTGATAATCTCTCGCTGGGTTTTCGGAGCTCACTCTTGCTCAGTTCCCATGGTGATGCGCCCATGAATGACAGGCATGTGCAAACAGAGCGCCCTGAATGGGGCCTTTGGCCGGTGCCAGCCGGCTCAGTGGAGCCCGCTCCTGAATGCCAGTAGAAAAAGGCCACTCCAGCCCAAATTGTTCAACAAAGCCTGAACTGCCAGGCCTTTATTTAGCTTGGCTTGCCTCCATGACCCAGACCAGCAAAGCGGTGATCGAGGTATTAAAAAAAAAAAGAACAACAAAGCGCAGAGAGAAGCAACAGGGCAACAACATGCACGAGACAGAAATGAAAAGGAGACTAGTGTGAAACCATTTCTGTGACAATACAGGAGCAAATCCCTGAGGTTTCCTATGGAGCTTGTTTGGCTGAGCTGAATAAAGAGACAATCACCAGGTCAGTGTCGAGGCTCAGCTGATGATGCAGCTCAGAGAGAGGGAGAGTCTTTCATTACATTACATTACATGTCATTTAGCTGACGCTTTTGTCCAAAGCGACTTACATTTTTTGTACACTCAACATTTTTGAGGGGCCATTTAGGGGTTCAGTATCTTGCCAAGGACACTTCTGCATGCAGATGGGGAAGAGTGGGGATTGAACCGGCAACCTTCTTGTTGGAGAGCGACCACTCTACCCCCTAGGCCACACCGACCCTCATTATCTAACTTTCTTTTATTGCTGTCTTATCTAATTCATAGATCGATGAATAAAAGGATTGAAAGATGAACTGATGGACGGATGGACTGATAGATTGATGGATAAATGGATTGATGAATAGATATATTGGCGGTTGAATGGATGGATGATTGGATGGATGATGATTTGATGAATAAATGGATGAATTAATTGGTTGATGGATGATTGAGTCAGCAGTCGTGGTGTAAATGTCCCACTTAGAGATGTAGACGGGTCAAATATAAAGAAGTGGTGGACAGAGTGACTCACCAGTGCTCAATGATTTGACTCTTGAGCAAAGCATTCATCCACTAATCGCTCCAGTTGAGCAGTTAAAGGTTCTATGAATATGAGCCAGACTTGAGCTAAAAACACAGCGTGCCTTCCCACCAGCGAGAAATAAAAGTGATGAAATCCTCGCTTTCCCTTCAACACATCATAAAAATGTGGAGGATATTAAAGCCTCATGCACCAACCTGGAAAATGTGTTCCTTGCATAATGCATGATGCTGCCAAAGTCGTACACTTCCCCCAGTGAGTTGACCTCGGCCGGTTCCATCTTCAGGAAGTTATACTCCTGTCCTGCTCACACACAGAAGAGTCACTGGACAAATCGGAAGGTGAGCACACACGTCCATTCACACGTCCTCACCTCAGTGACAGTACCTGGCTGGATGTTGTCTCTGATGATGCTCACATGCTCGTCACGGTCCGGACGCGTGTGTTCGTGCCAGAAGCCGATCACGTGGCCGAGCTCGTGCACCACGATGCCAAACTTATCGCAGTTCTTCCCTATGGAGATGGCCTGGGGGCCGCTGCCTCTCCTCCCCACGTAGGAGCAGCACCTGCAGGGGGCGACACTATTCAGGGCCCCATCCTGCAGCACCTTAAGAACAAGAACTGACTCTTTCCTGCTCATATTAAAGGAAAAGGGTGCAAGATTAAGCTCATTGACTTCAGATCATTTTTAAAGAACAGGTTTGTTTATGAAGTTTTGGAATCTCTGAGGTAATTAAGATCCAGGCAGCCTTGCTCCAATTATTACATTCACAAAGGAGATTACGTTTTGGCCCCTGTCTGTTTGTTTGTAGCAGTATCATGCAAAAACCACTGAATGAATTGCCACAAAGCTGGTGGAATGACAGGACACAGGCCAAGAAAGAAGTCATTCAAATTTGGCGTAGATCCGAACAAAGGGACAGATCCAGGGTTAGAGTTTTCTTCTATCATTTTATTTAGCATTGTAGAAGGTGTTGTCATTTTCACCAATTTCTTACAGAATGATTCATGGATCTGGCTGAAAAAAGAAATCTGACACATTGAGAGGACTGAAATCTATGAGTGTGGGTAATTTGGTGCAGCTAAGGTGAGTTCTAGTTTGTGCAGGATTTAAAGGGATAAATCACGTATTGATGATGGCGGGATGCTTCCATTTTTAAACCTTATTTACTATCTCAGATTGCATGCATGCGGAGGCAGTGGAAACAAGTGATAAACACTGACATCACTTTCTCCATAGAGTTGATTCGGTGAACAGTAACTTATGTACATGCCCCCGCACAGATTGAGACAACATAAACTATAGCTAACTTAATTTGTCTGGTAGGTGCAGAGCAGGATATTTAGAGCTTTTTATCCCCAGGAAACGGCTGTTTGAGAGCAGAGAGTGAACCCAAACAGATGTGGGGCTGGAAAAACCAAACTAAAACCAGCTAAGAGTTGTTCCAAATGTTCTGTGGAGCTGTGCAGAGTTTCTGGGTTTTCGAATTTTGTTTACGGTCTGTATCCAAGGAAGCTGATGAGAGTGTGATGTTTGATTTCCACATTGTAATGATCGTCCGACTCACCCACACGGCCTGTAGGTGAAGACGATGTAGCTCTCCTCGGTCGTCCTCTCAGTGAAGGTTACACAGGTGTGTTTCTCCCAGTGACGCATCGCCTGACGGAAAATGGCTCGCTGACTGCCTGAAAGGAAACTCTGCATTAAGAGTCCGACAGCTCCAGGTGGTCGAAACCACACATGGCAACGAGCACGATGCAGAGGAAAGAGTTATTGGTGGTTTTACTTCAGAACTCACCAGTAAAGTTCCCACTGATGGCATAGGGAATGATGCCGTCGGGCCACACTCGCTCGGCCCTGGAGGTGGCCGCTCTCCTCAGGCGACGGAGGATTCCCTTTGCCGCTCTTTTACTCCTGATGCTCTCGTTGGAGGTGGAACTGTTACCTGTAAAAACGGGAGATCTGCATTGATTAGTGTCTCTATGAAGAACACGAGTCAGTGAAAACCTTCACAGATGAATAAACTCACTGCGGCTCTGTTACCTGAGTGTGTTCGGTTGGTCTGGAGGCTGCGGACATCTCTGAACATGAGGAGGTCCTCTTCATCCAGGGCAATGTCTCCGAGAAAGGCAGCTGAGGCAGACAGATGAGCACACAGCAGGACATTATTTAAAATAAAGAAACTCCAGATAAATGTTAATAATTTATTATTTTATGCCAAGTGCCACAATGCTTTTCTGCAAAAGATTTTGACATTTTAATTCACTTATTAACTCTCTTGCCAAGAGTTGGATGTGAGGATTGATACAGCTCTCTTGATGCTGCAGCAGAAGTTTAGCTTAACACAAAGATTGGCAATGGAGTGAAAAGTTAGCCTATCTCTATATAGTTGAATCTGTACCTTAAATGCACTTCATAAATTGTATGCAACATGTCAATAGTCATCAGTGTGTTGATAACAATTCATATTTACTGGAGACACATTGAAGTGGTATCAGTCCTCTCATCCAATTCATAGCAGGAAAGTAAGGTGTCATTTCCCAAAATACACAATTCTCATTTCTTTGAAGTTCAGTGTTGGAAACATAAAACCTAATCTGAACTCACAGATGATTTGAAAACATTTCACATCACCATGTGTCTTAACCACTGATTTGCTGTGTGTGCTTTTACAAAGAGAGATGCATTAATGTCGTACTTTATTCAGCAGTGTTGCACAGAAAGTGGAAGCTACAAGTGGAAGAGTGAGCAAATATAACAAAACAAAACTTTGACACCATTTGGGTTTCTGGCTCCTACAGACTGTGTTGAATATGAAAACCTTTCACTTCTTTCCTGAGAAAGTCATTATATGTCCCCCCAGTCATTAGAGCCTCAGTTGCTAGTTTTACATCCTCTAATGTGCGTCGTGATGATTGAATAATCCTCTCCCTCTCCCCAGGAAATGACATTTGGTTTCCATCATTTCAAACATACACCTCACATGAATCAGGATCTCATATTGTGCCCGTCAGGCCGAGCAGCCCACTGCGGTGTTTCCCATTAAATACCTAATTTAGCCCTGTGATGTAACAGCCTTTGAATGTACAAATGAAAAGACATAGCAGGCCCTGTGTCGGCCTTTGAAGTGAATTCACTCATGCAAAGGGTGACTGTAAATGACTGTCACCCCTGCAGTGTGCACCCCATGCCCTGAAGCCAAAGGGATTTCACCGGCGTCCAGCCAAGAACGGCCCTGGCACGGCCTCAATGACCCCCAGTCTCCAGGCAACTGCCTCAGAGAAGGAGAGCGGTGTGTTTTCTGGAGTTTCAGAAGTTACAAGTGGAAAAAAGGAACCCTGAGCAGCTGGAGGCCCCCTGATAACCAGCGTAACTGTTTCATGTGCTTGATGATGGAAATTCAAAGTGTTGTATTTTCCTTTTTTCACAAGAGGAAGCAGAAAATTCAAAGAATCAGAGACACTGGCAACTTTGTACCATTTAAATGTTATTAACATCAGTACCTTTATATCTGCATAACCATTATCATTATAATGTTCAATTAATACATTCATGTACTTTACTGACACTTTACTTTCAAAATACTTGTATGCATAAAACTAACCTTAACCAACAGTGGAATGTCACTAAGTACATTTACTCAAGTACATAATTCTAAGATACTTGTAGTAGATTTCGTCCATTTTAAACTACTTCATACTCCAAATACTTTACTTTTAACTCCGCTTCATTTACTTGACAGGAGATCAATAATTCACGTACAAAACACATGAGCAGCTCATAAACTATAATGCACTGTTGAAATGAAACTAACCAACAATTAAAGTACACTAATGTACTAGTACATATGTAAAACTTGCTGCTGTACTGCTTCTGAAGTCAAAGTAATGTGCAGTACTTTTATAATAGGGTTTTTGAGTGCAGTTGAATAAAGATGATTGGTCCCAGCCAAGGCTTCACTTGTTTGAATTATTTAACCAAAATTAAAATGCATGGCAATGACTAAACGTTTATGAGAAAATACACTATTTTTACTATGAACATGATGATTTTGTACGTCATGACAACACAATGTCATTCGTCAGCTGAAACTGGATCAATGAGATCCACCTTTTAACTGATAACTGAAAATATGAATTACACTTTACATTTCTAACATACAAAATCCATCAAATATTTAATATCCATTTGCCCTATAATTAAAACCAATAATGCAGAACTTTTTCTTCTTGAATGAGGTGTTTTTTTTATTGTTTGGAATCTGTTTGTTACTTTTACTTGAGAAAAACATCCTATGTTCTCATAATAACAACTAGTCATCAATTAATTGTGACAGTTAATCACTTATAAAAAATAAAATGGGGAGGTTACTTTTGCAATTGGCTACATTCGCAAATCCCACTAATAATAGACCACTACACTAAGGTGAGGAGGTGAATTGCACTGTACCAGCTTTGCAGGGATCCTTGTAATCGATTGCATCACTGAGGTCCGTAAAATTAGTTTCCACAAACTCCCAGTCAGCGTCCAGCACTGCATGAAAAGAAGCGTTTGTGTCAATCTGTGTCGCAGAGAAGTGTTGGCACATCCTTCGGTTAACGACTTTCACACGTATCTGCAGGCAGCAAAGGAAACGCTCAGGGTTCCTGCAGTTGTCAAGCCTGTGAGCTGTTGAGATTTGACCCCCCCTGCTCCAACTCCTACAGGACGCTTTCACATGCAAATGACAATGCTCTGAGCTTCACAAATGCAAATCAGTTTCCCTGAGAGCAGATAACACCAATATGTAAGAGGCACCAACAAACTATCTGGCTGAGTAAACCAGGCTTAAAATAAATATTAAACCTGAAATTTTAAATTGTTCTTAAGTAAGTAAGTGTGCTATAATGAATTATATTGTATACCACGAACAAAGGTCAATGCAGTCAAAAGAAATGAAACAATGCACTTTATTTCAAATTTTTATTGTCATCCAATCCTAAATCTCAACAACTGTACAGAGTGGCATGATTACAGTCACTTTTTCAATTGTGCTGGTTAAATGCACAGAGGAAGTGTAAACCACACCTCTTCCAGCAAATAAATGATGCTGGGTATGATCATCTGTGTCCTGTAAGCTCCAAACTTCTACTGGCTTTCCATAAAAATATCTGTCCTCCCAAAATACTGGCATCAAATTCACATGTCAATGGCAAACTAAGCTGTTCCATGAATTATAAATGGTACCTTTTCACCACTACTTTCAAAATTGCTATGAAACATTCATTGATTTAATGATTTATTTTTTCAGTGTAATATTTAATCCCCCATGGACTGCACAGTGACAAAACACAGCAGCCGGCTGTTTGGATACAACATACATCTCCACTCAGTTTGATTATTATTTTAAATATAAAGGAGACACAATATAGAGCTTAAATTCCTTCATAATTTGAACTTCAATTGTCTAATTGTTGTTATTAAACTTTCTCAGTATTCCATTAAAACAGTCAACACTTTTATCCAAAGCGACTTACGATAAGTGCATTCAACTATAAGGTTACGAACACAGAACAGCGTGAATCATGTGTGTAAATGTACTGAACACCGCTGCTCACGTCACCCGCTCGCGTCATCAGCTGATGGACTCGTCCAATCAGAGCCTCGTAAACGCCGTGCAGCAGCGTCGAGTGTCCCGCAGACAGGAAGCGGGTCGTGTTTAGCTTGTCCCGTACGAGTGACTCTGTCTTCGGGGTAAATAACTTGCTGAAGTCGACACGACACTGTTCCCTGGAGGAGAAGATGAGTGTGTGTGGAGGCAGAGCCGCGGGCCCGGTGTGGACGAGTTGAGGCGGAGAAGACGGAAGCACAGTCCCTGAGTTACGGTGAGCTAGAGACGCCATGCTAACCACTAAGCTAACCCTACATCTGAAAGCATGTCCGCCACTCTTTGGGATAGCGAGAAAGTTGCTAAAATACGAATACAGCATCGAGTGCTGGAGCAGATCTAGTGCATGTGTAAATATGTATGAATTACTTAGATGTAACAGTTTGTTCTCGTTAAGTTTTTTCATCAACGTGACTTTTTTCTGTATGTTTTCACAGCCTCAGCCCCCCCCCCTCCACACACACACACACACACACAAACAAAGAGGCGTTAGGCTGAGACGCTGAAAGTCCGGATTTAAAGTGCAGAAAATTAAGCCATTGAATGTAAGTAACTGTTTTTGAATTGTTTTGGTGTTTTTTTGCTGTGGATCTTCCAACGGTGATGCAGCGCGGCTATTTCCGTTTATTAATAATAAAGTCATGTTACATGTGTTGTTTTCCAGCTGCCTGTCCATGACGTACAAAGACACACTATGAGCCAGTATGATCCGACCAGACCTTACATCAGCATTGAGGAGTTGTCGGAGAAGAAAGAGGGTAAGGTTATATTCATTAAATAATTTTCCAGTTACATGTAAAGGTGTATGTTGTAATTGAACTGTGCTAATTTTACTGAATGTGTTTACAGCTGATTGAAGCGGGACAGATGACATGGATCCATCCTTCCACAGCCAGGAGTGCACCGACCTGTGTCCCACACTTCATATAAGACTGGAAGCTACACTGATCTCACAGCTACACACCACAGACGTCTACACACTGGAGAAGAGTCCCACAAAGAAGTCATGACCCAGAGGCTGCAGAGAAACATTTCAAGCCTCATCTGAGTTTTTGTACAATATTTTTGCTGTATGTAAATAAAGCTTTCACTCCACATATACCTTGTTCACATTTGTTCCCTGTACAATATGTTCACCTATAACATCAAGCATCACATGAATGTTTAGTTTTAATTAACTGCAGTGCTTTTGGTAAAGGCTTACTTATAAATAATAATAAATATTAATATATACATTTTTATTATAAATATTGTGTGGGAGGGGCTTACCCCACGTGCGGAATGCTGTGACCCCACGTGTGCACTGCAATGACCCATAAGGTGACCAATAGCAACACTTCTACCAACCAATCACGAGTGACATTAGTTTCAAGGGTCTGTGGTTTCCTCCAATGGTGAGTAGAGAGAGGTTCTAGCCAGCGGCTGGACTCCGATTCATATGCTAATTAGATCACACGTCGCGATCGGTCCGCGAGGCTCAGCGAGCCCCCCCGCGGCTCTCTCCTTTGTTCTCCAAATCCCCCTTAAGGTCCGCAAACGCCGATAGACCCACCTTGTCTTCACTGGCGAACGCCGAGGTAACATCATGGAAACAGTTGGTTACAGCAGGGGATTAGGCCTGTCCGTAGAGGTTCACTGTGACAATAATACTGCTTTTCGTCTAGTGCAGAGAATCACACATGGAGCAGAGCAGCAGCAGAAGAGTCGCAGCTGCCACTGACATGACTTCTCCTCTGATGTCCACTCACAGCCACAAGTAAACAAAGAGCGACCCGAGGAAACAGATGCAGACAAGAGCAAAGAATCAAATCACCCGGTGTAAAAACACGGCGCCATGCTGCTGCAGCAGGGAGAGAGAGAGAGAGAGAGAGAGAGAGAGAGAGAGAGAGAGAGAGAGAGAGAGAGAGAGAGAGAGAGAGAGAGCTCACACACTCCACTGCAGAACACACACACACACACACACACACACACACACACACACACACACACACACACACGCACACACACACACACACGAGCTGACAGGAAGTGTGAACACTGATCTAATGGTTCAAGCTTTCTTTCTATTGTAATACATTTATTTGATAATCATTTTCATTAAGGTTTATGGATTAAAACTATCAGTATACTACAAACAAGAAGGATGCAAATGAAAAACAAAAGCGGTGTAATGTGCACAACGAATCTATTTACTGACAAACACATTTTTTAAATTACAACCACCAATTCAAATAAACAGGAATAAGATATCCAGTGTATCTACTGATGCCTCAGTTATTAGTTAGTGTCCATTTTTCACCCTGTACACCACCTGCAGGCAACTGGATCCATTACACACACACAAACACACACACACACACACACACACACACACACACACACACACACACACACACACACACACACGCACACCTAATAAATACATTCTCCCTCAGAGTTGGGCCTTGTGCTCTTTATCAGCTTTCAAGCTTCTGCTTTGGTTTCTTCACTTGCACGTTGCCTCTTTTCAAACCATTCAGACCCACTGAGAGGGGAGAGTTCAGGATGTGTTATTGACGTTGACTGGGGGGGGGGGGGCTCACTCTCCAGCTCACTCTATGAACATGAAACCCAGAACTAACGCCGCAGCAGCTATGCATCACATCTGGCAAGCGAAACCACAAAAGCTGTCGTCTTCGAATACACACAGACACCTGTTGGTGAGGAGCCGCAGCTAGGGATGAGACAACGGTGTGAAAAACAGGAGGGAAGACAGAGGGCACCTGGTGGACAGGTGAGGAGGTGGAGACAGAGGATGGGAGACAAGATGAGAGATGAGAAACAGAGGGAGGTTGGTTCAAAATAACTATAGCATGTGTTTTCAATTTTAAGGTTTTATTTCTAAAAAAAAAATCTTAGGTGTGAATCCTGAACTGTGTTATAATTAACAAAACCATTATAATTAATCTAAAAAACACATTATACACCAACTAGTCATAATAATAATGATAAGAAAGAATATAATAAAGAGAGTTTTGAACTTTTGATGTTTTTACATTATCAGGTAGCTTAATGCCATCATTACTCTTTTCACAAAGTTCAGTAAAGTTTCAGTAAAGTTCTGAGTTTTTAATAAAAGATACATTTACATTCTTAATTCTGTGGCTCAGCGGGTAAAGCGGTCTGTCCACTGACCAAAGGGTCGGCGGTTCAATCCCAGTGTTCCATGTGCTGAAGTGTCCTTGGGCAAGATACTGAACCACAAATTGCCACTGACGACTGTGCCATGCACTGTATGAATGTGTGTGAATGGATGAAAACTGCTCTGTGAAGATTAGAAAAACACTAAATAAATACAGAGCATTTACATATTTGAGTGAAGAAAAACTGAACAGTTAAACGTTGCAGTGACTTGCAAGATGCGTCTGTTTACCACTAAGTGGCACTGAAGGATAAGCTGTAGAACTGAGGAAACCTGCAGGGAAAATCAAAGCATAAATCACTCAAAAGAATGAACAAGAACAAATGTATGAAAGGAAAGTGCAGGTTCCCCTCATACCTACACATGAAGGAAACAGTAAATCACCTCCTGAGACGAGTGTTTTGTGTGGTTGTGTGAACTCTGTGGCACAGTGTGCTGAAATCATTGAGTGTGAGGGAGAGGGAGCAGAGGACTTCCCTCCTCCTCTGCCCTCACACATCTGCAGCCCAGGAGATGGGACGCTGATCCACAGAGGAGCACTTCATGCCTCGGAGATCAGTCCTCACGGAATGGCTCGCTGGGCCGCATGGTGCTGAGGGACGAGGTCAAAGGAAAACTCCATCTTGAGACTATTAAGGGTTTGCCTGATGCTGTCTCAATGCCGGTGCAGGCAGGTCCTGCTCGGGCTGGAGCTGGGCCTGCTGATGGCGGTCCTGGTGGTCGGCACTGCAGGACAGACCCGCGTCAGGAGGGAGGCAGGGTCGTCCTGCTATGGAGGGTTTGACCTCTACTTTGTTTTGGACAAGTGAGTGATCCAGCTTTCCTCTCCATCACAGAGGAAGGTTTACGATGCTTGTTGCATGACTCATCTGAGAGATTATCTTTTCTAAACAAAGACACAGGTGCAAACATTATTTATGTTCCCCTGAGGCAATAATGGGAAACCAGTAGCATGACTGTGCCACTGCACTGTAGAAGCAGCTTTTATTACCCCTTGTTAACAAGTATCAGTCGCTGTGATGTTTATAATGTGGTGCAAATTGAAAATAGGTCAGGTTTTTTGTCTCGGTAGACAGAATCATATGTGGGTGTCTTGCAGTCATAGCTGTTTCAAACAAAGCTCAGGTCCGGCTCATCCAGCTGTCACAGATGTGGATTCAATGTGTTTATTTTGAAATGTCACTTTTTTTTTCTGTTTTTAAAGTTTTTTAAAGCCCCCTCAGTTTCCAGTGTAAAGAATTAAGTATCATTGCAATCGTCAGGAAGAAGTGTCCTGCAACAAACTATGGCTGCTGCTGATGTTTTTTAACAATCTATTCTTTTGCTGATAATTTTCTAGATGTTTGATCAGTACTTTTGGGGCTACTGCATACAATAGAAAATAGAGGAAAATGTCGGCTGGAGTTTCCCAGATTCCAACAAGACAGCTTCATGTGCATTGTTCCGTCCGACCACCAGCTTCAAACCCAGAAGATATTTAGTTTCCACTGACACTAAACAGAAAAGCAGCAGCTTTAGAGAAGCTGGAAACACGAGACTGGTTTTAGCTTTCCCTTGAAAAGCCCTGAAACAAATGATTGATCATTACAATAGTTGCCAACTAGTTTTCTGTTTGCAGAACGGTGTCGTTTTATTTAATAAACACAGAAGCAGATTTATAGAGACTCGATTGCGCTGACACGAGGGTTAGATTACACCGTCTACTCATCTGTCATGAAGCTAATGTGAAACTCCTGAATGGGTCAGATCGACTCATGGGTCTGTGAGCTGTTGTTTTGTTGACGCCATCATTCTGTCACATTTTCCTGGATGAAAATATGGAGATCTGCAAACTTCGCACATTTGATCCATTCATGCATTTCTAAAGAAAATACCCTGCAGCTGTCATAGTTGATTTTTGTGAGTGTGTTGTAGTCACTCTGATGATAAATCGCACTGCAGGGGATTGCTGTTGTCAAAGTGTGGCGACGCTTTCGCAGAGTGGAGCAGCCAACATCTAGTCGCTGCAGCTCCGGCTCCCTAGGCCTCAGTCTGCAGAACCCTTTCTCCATCAGAGCCAGATGTTCCCGGGATCCCAAGTTTTCTGGCCGTCTCTGCACTGGCACTCACATCTCGGAATAGATGAGAACAGAAGCGAGGGAGAAGAAGAGAGGCCGTGGAGTTTACCGATCCAATCACAGACCTCCGTTTTCAAACGCTGCTTTTTTCTGCTGTGTCTGTTTTGCTGAGTCTGCACCTGATGCAAAATCAGGACCCGATATGATCCTAAGCTCAGACATTAAAGTGATCATAGTAGTGAATCAGCATTCAAAAGAAACAATCACTGCTGTTTTATGAGACGTTTCACTGTGATGAAAACACAGATGAGCTCAGACGAAATGTTCAGAGTTGACCGAAGAAGATTCACAATATATACACGAACCAGGAAGGGAAACGTCTCCCAACACCCATTGTTTGCAGTTTAACAGTCTGACAAAATGTAGGAACAGAAATACATTAATTCTGACTTCTATTACACAGATACATACAATTGTTTATGTTTCATCAGCAGATGAATTGGTGCCGAACTGAATGAAGACTCTTGAAGAATACAGCAAAGTCTCTGGGTATAAACTAAATGAGAACAAATGTGATAGACAAACGAGTCAGCCAAAGTTTAGTAAAAAAAAAATCCAACTTGGTTATCAATATCAGGAAGAATGTAGATGGAGTGCATGAGAACAATTAGTGTGTTTTGGAAAGTGAAGTCAGACAGGATTTGAACAGATGAGATGGATTCCAGATGTGGAGAACACAGAGCAGTGGTTACTCAGCTGATCAGAGAGACAGGAGATGATAAATGGGAGCTGGCAGTACTGTGGCTCGACCTCATCAATGCATTTGCTTCCATATCCTTTACACTAGTGGAGCCCTGGAGCGAGGATGTGTCCCAAGTAACAACATGGAGCTCATCACGGATTGCTATGATCGCTTTAATCTGAGGTTCTCTTTGTGGGTCAGTCACATCTGATTGGCACTGACTGGATAAATGGTTCATCACTGGATTCACCAGCTCACCTCCTGACCCCGGCCATGAACATCAGTCGAGGTTGAGGCTAGAGGCCCAACAAACAGGTCTGGGGTCCGGAAGTCCTCCATCATTATAGATGACATGACAACAACATCAGATCAAGCAGATGGATCCTTTGGGACTTGGATGTTATGAGTTAAGATCGGCTTTGGACTCAAGTGGCAGAACAGAGGAGCAGACACAACTCACAGGCTGATTTATTACAACAAGGTTTCAAAGGACTACAGCACAAAAGATCTGCTGACTATTGCGACTCTAAAAGCGTTTACTGCTGAGGAGGGAATCCAAGGAGTCCACGTCCAAATAAAATCCAGTCCTGAGTCTAGAGAGGAACAGATTCCAGGGGTTAGTGAGGCTGAAGAGGCAAAGAAATGAACAAGCAAAGGAAGTGGAGAGAACAGGAAGCTGTGGACCAGGTGGATCTTCGGCAGTTGGCTGAAAAGGTTCAACAAGCATTCCAACAATTCACTCCAACAAAGGGACAAGAGAGGAGGAACCAGGTCCAGAAGGAAGTGAGAGCTGGTGGTGAAGAGCTTCATGAGAGCCAGACAGCAGGGATTTGGTTACATGGTGCACAGAGAAGATGGGGACAGGGGATGGACCTCATCGAACCATTGGTCCAGGTTTTGGAAGAGTAAACACATCACACTTCTGGAGAACATCTAAATCCCGAACTGAACCCAAGCAGGTCAAATTTGACCAGCACGAGGGTGAAGAAAGCAAATCAGGAGATACAAACTGTGGAAAGAAACCAGGGACATCCCTCCTGGTTGGGTCCAAAAGATCCAAAACACCCAATGACTCAAAGTACCATCACTGATGATATGTCCAAGACAACTATTGATGTACAAATTGTACCGGTCCTCACATAAAGACGTATCTCGAAGATTGTGAAGAAAAAAGCTTATTTAAAAGAAATTACCTTAAACAACAAAGATCCTGGAGGACATGCTGGACTAAGTTTAACAAGCAATATTTTCATCCAACATCAAGATTAATACATTTGAATCTGTTGAACCTTTTTTCTCAGGTCTGGCAGTGTCCAGCATTACTGGAATGAGATTTATTATTTCGTGGACCACTTGGCACACAAGTTCATCAGGTGGGTTCACACAGACACAGCTCGGAGTTAGAGACTGCATGAGAAAATAATAGAAAGTAAAACACAACGGAACTCTTGTTTCTTTTCCAGTCCTCAGCTGCGGATGTCTTTCATTGTGTTTTCAAGAGAAGGAAGGACTATCATGCCTCTAACAGAAGACAGGTGGCACATACACAGCCTCACTCACACATTGTCTATACAATCAACTTAGCATTTTTTTGTTCAATCTTCTGTCCTGTGCATTACTTTTCATATTAAGTTTTTATTCTCTGGAAAACGTTTTTCATTATCAGAGAGCAGATTCGAATCAAGCTGGAGCAGCTACGTATGGTGCAGCCGGGCGGAGACACCTACATGCACAAAGGTTTTGAACTAGTAAGTCATGTGTTCATTTAGTTGACATATGACATCTAATAATTTAAATGAGGCCTATTTGAATTTAAATCCACTGACACTTTAAAAAATGTGTCTCTCAGGCCAGTGAGCAAATCTACTACGGAACTGGAGACGGTGAGTAGAACGTTTTCCTTTTTAGCACTTAAGTGAAATCTTTGTATCCATTCATCAGCCTTATATTCAAGCACATGGTAGAATCATCAAATAAAGAAGGAAAACACAGCTGCTCTTTCGAGCACACAGCAATTATCAGCAAAAATATTTTTGAGCACTTGGTTCAGTTTGAATTCTTATTTTGAAAAAAAAAATTAAAAAGGATCCGACTGTGTTTTTTTTCTTCTGCGTCTCATCTGGCTCTGACTTGCAGGTTACCGGACGGCGAGTGTCATCATCGCCCTGACAGATGGTGAACTGAGAGAAAACCAGTTTGACTTGGCACAGAGAGAGGTGACGTGAAGACCCTCGGGGGTCTGCACATAAATAAACCGTGTTAAAATTAACGAGTCGAGTTCAAGGGAGACAGAAAAAACGTCTCTAACCAAAAGCCAGTAATAATAATAACAACACATAATATCAAATATAATATAAAATATAACACAACACATCATACTGCATATTTTTCCCTCATGGTTTTACTTGAAAACATGAACTGAGCGTTAATGATTTTAATTTACTTGTTTTTTTATGTCTCTTTTTAATTCAGGCCGGCAGAGCACGCCAGCTGGGTGCCACTGTTTACTGTGTGGGAGTGAAAGACTTCAATGAAACCCAGGTTAACTCATTAGGTTAGCCAATAGGGCAATAAACTAGTAATTAAATAAATGACGTGACACATAAGTAATCACTGGGCCGTGTTTCATGACAGCTTTCAACGATAGCAGACAGTCGGGACCATGTCTTCCCTGTGAACGACGGGTTTCAGGCTCTACAAGGGGTCATCGACTCGGTAAAAGACAACACACTTTAATATAATGGAAATTCTTAGTTAAGAATCTCAAATTCAATTCATCAACTTTCATGTCAGCGATGATTTAAATGATTGTTTTCCATTTTAAGATCCTGAAGAGATCCTGCATTGAGATCCTGGCTGTGGAGCCGTCCAGCATCTGTGAAGGAGGTAAAGAACAAATCACACTTATATCAGGTTACACATTATATTCCCACTCAAAGTTACACATAAGCATGTATTGTATTCAAATTATACTGGTGACTCTACTCAAAAAAGTCTGGGAACATAAACACATAATTTACTCTGCTTCATTTCAGAATCCTTTCAGGTCGTAGTCAAGGGAAACGGTTTCCTTCACGCTCGAGACGTACAGAAGGTTCTCTGCAGCTTCCGCATCAATGACACTGTTACTACGAGTAAGTTCCTGCTCAAATCTTCCAAAGTTGTATTCTCGCTTTAAGGGTATATTTCTAATTTTATATTTCAGTCATATTTATTATAAACAATCAATCAACTAATGTTGTGTCATGTAAAAGAATTGGGTGGGCCAACCAGCATTGACTTTACATCCAAAAGTCCCCTCACCTCTATAGAGCTTTTTAGCCTCTTTGAGCTTGTTGTTTTGGTTTTACAGACAAAGTTAGAACCGAACTTAACGTCTTAATATGGTAAATATGAGATTATGAGAAAAGGTAAGTAATGCAGCTTGAGCAAGTTAACAGTAGAACTGAAAAGCATAAATGGAAACTTTAAATTAATGTTTTGGCAATTTGTAACTGTGCTTCTTTGCTTTCTTGCTGTGAGTAAATGCATGAGAAAATGCAGCAATATCCTGCAGCCACTTAGCTTACAACGAAGACTAGAACCAGGAAACCAGCCTGGATTGATAGGTCACATATGGATAATTATTGGAGAATGTGTTGCTGTTTTGGTTGAGAATGAAAAGACATGAGAGGGAGGAAGAGCCTGTTTAAATCATCTAATAATATATATCATGCAAATCGTAAGCTCTAGGACCTTTTAGATACAAAGTTGTACAGTAGACAGACTAAAGAGCACTCTTTGTGGGTGTGAGAATCCAAATGTTGCATAAATTGCCTCCAACCATATTAATAGACTTGAGAGAAGAAGAGAAAAGCAGCAGTCTTCTGAGATTCGCCTCAGCAGCAGCAGCCATTTACACCATTATTCCAGGTTTATTTTGGCCATACAGACGGGGTGGGGGTGGGGGTGGGGAGCAGCTCATTGTGGCTCACGATGATTTAAAAAAAACAACCTATCAGCCGCCTCCTCCTTTGCTCGGGATCAGCTGGTATACAGCTCAGCGCTTCTCAAATGTCTGCAGAGGAATGTGGAGCTCATCATGGACGAGCGCTGCCTGTGCACACATGAGTCGCTCGCTCCGCCAGGCTCAACAAACCACAACACTCCCTCATTTTCCTCATTTTCCACAAGGAGAGGAAATCCAGGAATTTAATAAGAAAAATCATATTTCGAGGCTTGAAACTTGTGAAGTTTTTAGGGGCCGAGTATAGAAACAAGTAAACTTTGCATCACTTTGCTTCATCTTTCACCGATGAGGACTTGCCTTGTGATCTTCCTCCGTATTTATTGTGTCAAATACAAATTGTTCCGCAGTGAAACGACCCCTGGTGGTGAGGGATACCTACCTTTTGTGCCCAGCTCCTGTTCTGGAAAAAGAGGGAACGTAAGTTACCACTACTGTTAAACCAAAGACTGTTAATAAAGATGGACGACGCGTCTCCACTTCCTCCCACTGTCCTGAGAAAGCCAAAATATCCATCTCGAGTCTGCGTAGCAGTGATCAGGGGATGGAGCCGCAGTAGTGAGGTCCCATCGTGAGAGCTGTCAATAATGATGTTTCACTCCAAAGCATTAAATATCTTATTTAATTAAATAAGAAAAAATGAGAAAAGAACTTCATAAAATGACAGAAACCATCTTTGAGTAACATTTATTTGACGTGTATTTAAATTGTTTGGACCATGTCTCATCCACCAACATGGATGAGGCACGGTTTATGACGTGTACTGCAGCCAGCCACCAGGTGGCAATCGAGGATCCATGCATATAAGATTCTAGATATTGTTTGATTGGCAGCAAGATTAATAAATACTGAACTGATTTGCACCAAAACTAATGCAAAAACTTTTGAATCACTTTCTTTTGTGACATATAGAAAAGAGATTAAAAAGAGACCATTCTATTCATCTTGATGTCAATAGTCGTATTCATGATGTTGCAGTCTGTGAGTTTATGTCATTGTGAACAGATCCACATAATGATACAGATCTGGTGAAAATAAATGTTTGGCCTTGGAGCAGGAATGCGCTCCACTGAGTGCTGTGTTCTGCTTTGTTCATTTATAACAACAATCCAAATCCGATCGAGAGGCGAGCTGAAGTTGCTGAGACGCTCGATCATCTTTCCCCTCGTGTCCTTTCTGCAGGTCGGCCACTCTGCATGTCAGCATGAACAACGGCCTGAGCTTCATCTCCAGCTCCGTCACCATCACTGCAGTCACGTGTGTAAGTACCACGCAAAACAAGAGAGGAATAAAAACAATGGATTTGAACTTGTCATTTTGTTTGGATTTAATTTGCTCACATGAGTAAGTGCTGTAGTTTCTTCCAGGTCGATGGTTTCATGTGGTGTTTTATTTTGCACATTTAACTATAATCAAAGTTAAAGAAGTAAGTTAATCCCACTCACGCTGTTTACATCTGTGTTCTTCTTCTTCTTTTTCTAGTCGGACGGGAAGTTTGTGGCCATCGCTCTTCTCATCCTGATGCTGCTGCTCATCCTCCTCATGCTGTGGTGGTTCTGGCCCCTCTGCTGCACTGTGGTACGTCAGCCATCTTGGATCCTCTCGGAGTGTGGAACATACCCTTCAACAGCAAATATGCTTGTTCTAATGCAGAACAGCTCTATGACTCTACATCTTTGTCTTTCTTGTTCGCAGGTCATTCACGAGCCACCGCCTCCAGAGATAGACGACAGCTCTGTAAATACTTTTCTTTTTTTCTTTTTTACAGCAACAAACAAACATGTGCACACACAAAACAATTATACATTGCAGCACAACTGAGAAAGAGAGCATTGAGACAGACAAATAACCCTGTTTTTCAGTTGTTTGAATATTAACTGAATAAGGTTTGCAAAAATAACTTTACTCATGCAAACTCCTGACGACAGTTTTCTCTCCTCTTTAGGATGATGAGGATGGTTTTCCCAAGAAGAGGTGGCCCACTGTGGACGCGTCATACTACGGAGGCCGTGGAGTCGGAGGCATCAAGAGAATGGAGGTAACTGAAACAATATATCATGCAATATATCATAAAAATATATATGATAACATAAAAAAATTTGAGCCATAGACTGCAAATAAAGATGGATGCCCGTCTCCACTTCCTACCACTATCCAGAAACTATCCCAAAATATCCCGGATACAAATGTTGCCATCTTGTTAATTTGTAGCAATCAATATTAAAGCAAGTTAAATTGAATATAAATGCTTTAAAATATTAATATCTTATAAAATTATCTATCAGCCGTTTCACATTCACAGGTGATAAACGAGGCGAGCTTAAATCCATGACTTAGCTTGTTTAGAGCTGTAGAAATGTGTGAGCGCAGCAGAGTCTCAGAGAGAAGCAGGAAGGGACTCATACCTTAAAAGAGATGAGCATGAAAGTTAATCTGCTGGAAGAGACTATGTCACTTGGGTGTCATGACTCTCTTCCCAGAGTCAGTGAGAGTTGAGATGAGGCCGGGGACTGTAAGGACTCGGGGCCCGGAGGCCACAATGTGCATTCAGTTAGTGGCCGAATCACGCAAGCTGCCGTGATTCATTTTGTTTCCGTTGGAGTTTTGGATTCTCTGTCGTCTGCTCAGGCAAAGTAAATGCACTCATCAGCAGCATTACTGTAAAACCACCCAACTGATTTCCACAACATTTTGTGGAGGGGTGGGTCATGGTTGTGTTATGAGGTTATTTGTTCACACATTGCAAACAAGATTACACAAAACCAATTCAACGGATTTCTACAAAACCTAAAGTGGAAGGATGTGGTATTGGATGAGGAAAGACAATTAAATGTTGGTCCGGATCCAGATCAGGGAGCGGACAAAGGTTTTTTTCCCACTTTCTTTAACATTGAAGATTTTAACTATGTTTTCCACAAGAGTAATTCATGGATCTTGATGAAAACAATCGGTTATTTTTTGAGGACTAATATCCATGGGTTTGTGCAATTTGGTGCGGATCTAAATAGAAATCTGGATCTAGCGGATTTCAATGTTGTTTCATAGAAGGACTATTCAGCCTTGGTGGAGGTGTGCTCTCCACTGAGTGCCGCTGTAGTTGTGCAAAGATTGAGCAACTTGAGACGGTAAAAGGAAAGAATCGTCTCAACTTCTGTTCCAGAGAAGTAAAAAGGTAACAAAAGTTCAGAGTCGTGATCCGAGATGTTTATTTTCTCAATAAGAAGAGACAGAATCACATCTGGGCTGCGTGTTACTGGAGAGTTGAGCGAGGTGAGCAACAGCAAGCAGACTGACACGTCCTCGGGTCAACAGGGACCAGATGTGCGTGTTGTCTAAGTGAATGAAGGTCAAGGAGAGAGGACTCGCCCTGTCGGTGTAAAGTGTTTCACTGACTGCTGCTGCAGTCCGAGCCTGTGCTGTGAATTCTCCTTGAAGTGGCGACGCTTCCAAAACAGAGCTGTGGAAAGTATGCACGGCTTCATTTAAGTGCTTTCGCTGCCAAGTCCAAGCCGTCATAGTTCGTCTGTGGCAGCTGCAAAGGGAGTATATTTGAGTAATGAACTTCTAAGGTTTGGGTTTCATTCTCCATCGTGCCTGATCAGTCTGGACGTTTAGTTGGGGAGAGGGAGGCATTCAGTGAATTTTGTGACTTTCTTTAACTATGGGAATGCATATTGCCTATGGCAGAGGGGCTCTTGTTGAATTTTGAGGTTTCGTGCCATAAACCGGCTTCAAAAGTACATGCATGAGCTTTCAGACGTTTGGGGGAAAAAACTCCTGTCGTCTGAGACTTTGCACTCAATGACACAAGTCTTAATGGGAGGGGGCAACATCTGTTTTCGTGTGGATTTCAGTCGACTTGGTTTGGTTCAATTTTATGTAGATATGCTATATAAAAAGGGAGGTGGTCGTCTTTTACTTGTAAAACAGAAATTCACCATGTGCTCTGCTTTGTAACCAACATTTCCATTCAAGTGTACCATATGAGTATTCTATTGCAATTTTTATTCTGTTCTACTGTAATTTATTTAATTCTACTCTTTTCTAATGTATTCCACTGTAATCCATTTTTCCCCTTTGTAATTTAATCTATTCTATTGTAATTTATTGTTTTCTATTCGAGTCTAACAAACCAGCCTGTAAAAAAATGTGGATAACTGTACCTATTCCATGATAATAATAATATTAATATTACATCAGATTTATATAGTTGCTTTTCAAAGCTCTCAAAGACGCTTACTCTAGAATAGGACAATCAACTCGTTGAGACATTTTGCTAAAAACAAATAAATCTAGCTCGTTACAGCATGAGCGTAAAAGTCGGTGGAGCACTCAGTCACTTGTGTAAATTGTCTGGGAACAAACAATGTTTATACAAACTTTCACGATCATCCATCAAGCAGATGTTGAGAAATTTCAGTCTGCACGAGAGTTTTGAACCATTATAAAAATCAACATCGCCATTGATGCCAGTGTGATAGGACCAGATGTGACGGTGGACTTATCAGCCATCAACCTCTTATAAACACTGTTCACTCCAAGCTTCTGTCTTTGTTCAGGTGCGCTGGGGAGATAAAGGGTCCACCGAGGAAGGAGCCAAACTTGAGAAGGCAAAAAACGCTCGAGTTGTGATGCCTGAGGAGGAGTTTGATTTTGAGCCACAGAGGCCGTACTACCACACGCACAAGTCTGCTCGGTCCCAGAAGTGGTATTCTCCCATCAAGGTGCTCAAAGTCACTCACTCTGTTCACGCAACTACGAATGAAATACTCTGATGTTTACTTATCACTTATAGCTCATGTTTAAGTCCAGATTTTAGTTAAATATTTGGCCTATTTTTAACATTATTTACATGGGACATTGATTTAGCTTCAGACTGCTTTTAATTCTTATCAACTTTAGTAATTTCTAAATCTAAATCTCACATCCAGTTACAGGCTTTGTCAACAATATTGCTCCACTTATATAAGATAAGATGTACCTTTATTGATCTAACGTCACAAATTACATAGCATCACAAGGAAGTAAAGCAGCAAAAGGGGAGAATGTAGTAAGAATGATTATAAAAATAAAAATAGAAAACGAAGATATAAATACCATGTACAAGGTCTATTTGTTGTCAGACCCTTACATTTTGTTGTTTGGATGCATCCCCCAGGAACTACTGGGCCTTTAATGACATTGAATGCATTTGAATACATGGATCACACATCACAAGGTCACATGTTCTAAAACTGGTTCTGACGTCGGGACCTTTTCCTTTGCGATGGCGTCTGTCCACCGTAACTCACGAATGCTGCTTTCTAAGTGTTTCTGTGATGTGTTACCAGGAAACAGTTAATAAATCCATTTCCTCACATACTAGTCAGCTGAACGGAGCGTAATAAGAACCAGACGTGGACTGGGCTAACCTCTGATCATGGAATCTGTTGAGTGGGTGTTATTCCAAAGAAGAAAACAAAAGTCTTCCTTATGAAACAATCCAAGTAACACAGAAAAACAGGAGCAGACACACAAATAAACTGCTTTACTCATTTCATTCTATGTTTGGCTTGTCTAATAAATGGCCGTGTACAAGAAGCAGGTCGATACAGACCTCTGGTATAACATGTTGTTTTTAATCTGTGCTCGTCTCTCAGGGCAAACTGGACGCTCTGTGTGTGTTTCTGAGACGAGGCTACGACAGAGTGTCTGTGATGCGTCCTCATCCCGGAGACAAGGTGAGACAAGTCAACAGAATCAGAGATTACGAAATTCAGGCCCGATTTCTTTTTTTTTTGACGGTGTTTCATGCAAAACAAAGCAATTATCAAGATTAACTGTGTCAACTTTTGGCAGAAAGATGTGGAAGAACTTTCCAGAGGTTTAGATGCGTGACCTCTGGAAGGGATGAATGATGAGGGAAGATTGCGAGGGGCTTCAAAGAACACGGTTAGAAATCGTATATCTGTGTGACATTAAAGACAGGTACTCCTCTGAGTAAACACATTAATAAAAAGGCAAATCCGCTTCGTATCATAAAAAACGTTATTTCTTGGAAACTCTCGACAAAGTGAGTCGACAAACTGTAAAAACAACCGAGGTATTGTCGGGAAGAAGGCTCCTGTCTGGAGAAGCCATTAGACGCAGATCTCAGCGTCAGCTCGGCTCTGCTGGCAGGAACGGATCCTTCTTCCAGGACACTTTAACTGAGGGAGGAATTTCCTCTTTGTGTCTGTTGATAGATTTCCCCCTCTGATGCTGCCAATGTAGATTTAGGCCTTTTTAATTGAATACACACTAAAGGCCTAACTTCACAATCACAACTAGGGTTGCAAAATTCCGGGAATATTCAAAGTTGGAAACTGTCCATGGGAATTAACGGGAATTAACGTGAATATACGGGAATTAACGGGAATTAACGGGAATAAACTGGAAATGTTGTGGGTAATTTATACCAACTGCATTTACCTTGTCATATACAGACATAAATATAAACATTTTGTTTCGTCATAGGCTGATTTGAGCCCTGAGGAAACTTTGGGCACTTGACTATAAGCTTCTGCATCGTTGTGTCATTCTTAACACAGGTCTTTGCACAGTATTTGCAAATGTATACAGCCTTTCCTTCTACATTGGATGGGGTGAAATGTCTCCACACATGAGATAGTGCACGTGGCATTGTTCTGTAGAATAAGATGAGAAAAAAAGTTTGTTTAAAAAACACTAATGCAATGCCAGAGATATAAATAGTTAGACAAACAATTGGAATCGTCTATAAAAATATTTTACAATTGATGGATAAATTGATGGAAATAGGCTAGATGAACAGATGAACAATCTTCAATCAGCATGATAATATATTTTCCCCAGTAATATCATCGAAACTTACCTGACTAGTCCTGCACTCTACAGCAGGCCTCAATAGCCCTGCTGTAGTGTGCAGGATGCTGGGAGTTATCTGTGCATGTGATGGAAGAATGCACAGTGGAGGGTTGAAATTCAACGTGCAGCATGTGCTGCATTCCATACATCTTTAAAATAGAGTTTCGAATGATGTTTTTATTGCTCAGCGTTTAATTTGCGTAGTTTTTTTTCAAAATTCCAAAAATTCCCGAGCTTAACTTCCCGTGGTAAGTTTCCGAAAAGTTTCCAGAAATTTACCGGAAAGTTTCCAGAAATTTACCGGAAACTGTCCGCCCCTTTGCAACCCTAATCACAACAAGTCTCTGCAATCTGCCCTTTTTCTTCATTACAGGGCAAATGCATAAACTTCACCCGCACCAAGTCCTATCCAACTCCTCGCTACCCCATCTACAACCACCCGTCCACGCCTGTCTACACTCTGCCCCACGCGTACCAGCGTCGTCCGTCAGAGGGCAGCCACCTCTTCGATTTGCCCCCCTCGCCAACTTCCACACTCCCGCCCCTGCCGTCCACTCCTCCCCCTTCCTCCTCCAGCCCTCCCATGTACACGCCGCCCCCGAACAGAGCCCTGCCCCCCGGCAACGCAGGCCTCAACTCTGCACCTCCGTCCCCTACTGGCTCCCTGCCACCTCCACCTCAGGGGCCTCCTCCTTGCAGGGCGCCTCCTCCGTCAAGGCCTCCGCCACGCCCCAACCAGGAGAACCCCTGATGATGGAGACAGAGAGAAGAGGAGAAGGATGAAAGCTCAGGATGGAAAAGTGAACAGACCTTTTCACTGTGTCTCTGTTTAGACACATCCAAACAGGGGAAGAAATGAAGTGACTGTATATAATGTTGATTCAGCTGCACAGTGAACAATCTGCTTCACTCAACATGTGTCTCACACCTTATGTGCTATGAACTAGGACTTTTCTTCAAGTCTACACAGTGGATATTTAGTGTGGTAAGCACAGCTTTGGCTATTAAACGCTATTGTCGCTAAGCAACCAGGGATTGAGAATCTAAATCAAATGATGCTGAATTGGTCCAGAATTACAATTTGCTATGGAGATGTATAAACTTGCATTCAAGCCTTTACCTGATATGAACTATTTATCTAAAATTGTGTTTCACTGTTTTGCCTCTTGAAACATGTTGATTGGAAAAACCCAGTGACTCCAAGTCTTTGCATGCACGGCTTTCTGGTAAGTGTCGTCTCAAAAGCTGTACATCTTGTTAATGAAATCCCCAAATTGACCGTATATGTATAAAAACATGTTTACATATATAGATTTGAAGACTGATGCTGGCATTTTTTTTTACAACGAAAGTAAATAAGAATATTTACTAAAATGATTTAGATTAATACACAAGTGCACAACTCAGAAGAGCTTTCAGAGACCTTTCACTCTAAATGTAATTATCACTTTTAATGAATCATTTTTATTGATTGATTTATAAGAATGAAATAAAAATTTCAACAATCCTTCTAGTCTATGAGGATACGTCATTGTCAGATGCCTGAATTCAGACATTTGATAAATGTACCGGTTGCAGCACAGACCAGGTTGATGCAAGTTTCTGAGTAAAGTTTGACACTTAAACTTAACTGTCAATTGAATTTACATCTGCATTTGACTTTTTCTCACTTCCATGAGTGCTAGTTTGATTACAGATGTTTTCATGGTTCTGCGGGTGTGTTTAAACATATCCCTCACTGTCCTGCTGTTAAAAATATGGAGGGACTATATGGTGCATAAATACCGTTGACCATGTAAGGGAGGGACTCTTACTACGACATAAAGTCTGGAGACATCATGTAATCCTCAGCACAGCTCCACCCGTCCTCAGCCTACTCAGCAAAATGGATTGAAAACAGCTGAACATCTGTGTGTGTGGGTGTGCAAGACTATAAAACCAACGTATACGATCTGTCAACCAAAGATGACACAGCATGTGAAGACCTCGTCGTAAATCAGGCCTCTGGTTATGGCAAGACATGAGCAAGTTTATCAGTTTGAATTAAAATGATGCATGTTTTTAATAAACGTATCTACAGTCACGTCAGAAATCAGTGAATTCTCTGTCATTCGTCTATAAAAACAAATGAGGACGTGGATGAAAATGAAGATTTATTTGCTGAATGGCTGATTTTGACTTCTTTGTCATTGGGAGAGGAGGAGGTGAGTTGCAGCTGATGCCCCTGATGTCTCTCGGAGATGACTGGGCACAATGAGGAGGCTCTGTGAAACATCCGATGTGGGCGAACTGGAGGAATTTTCTTGAAAGGAAAACAAATCTTGGATGGCTTTCTCTGCTTTCCTGGCAGGCATTGCAGGAAATCTTCATACTGCACATGCGTATACAGCCGGAAAGGGTATGAATCATTGGAGCGATGAAGAAATTGAATTTATTCATTTATTTTACAAAAATACTCCGAAATGATTGGTGTAAATTGTTTCCATTTTAGGAGTTTGGGATTATGCAACATGGAATATCCAGTCAGCTGAGCTTTATTCCACTCAGATCAAACTAAAATAAACCCAAATATACAGAATATCTTTTCCATGTGCTGTTCTTGGTCTCAGTTCTTTCTTCAATAGGAAATGCTTTCGCAGACGCACACAGTCGGACTCGCAGCCCTGTGGCCAGTGAGCTCATGAAGGCGTGTCTGACAAAAGAGCCAGAAGCAGGCAGGCAGTCGGGTTACAGTTATACAATAAAATCAAAATCCAACTGTGACGCCATGGATATCTGGAAGAGGTATTTACACTGTTTAACGCTTTTACAGAGACCAGCACCGCAGAAGACAAAATATTTAGACTTAATATTGAGCATGGGAAACTTGAGTTTAGGTCTTTCTCCTGTTTGTTTGCAGGTGGCAATATGAACATATAGAATGTTACATCTACAAAAAGGAGAGCATTGCAAAATGTGTCCCATGCAGCAGTGTTTATGCAGTTTGCACAGTTCTTTTTGATTTTCTAAATGAATTCCCCTTCCTGATCTTCTCTGATCGGATCCATCAGCCTCTCTCCATTTCATTTGGTTTCATTACATAACATCATCTGTAAAATCCATGCAGTCCAGGGTAAAATGGGAAAAATAATCCTGCAGCACATAACAGCCTGAAACTTTGCACACAGAGAAAGATCAGTCTCCTAAACATCAAGATCAATGACTTGTTCTCTGAGAAATCGACGTAAATGTTGGAAAAACGTTCCATCCCACACTGTTAAGTAAATAATACCAGCAGGAAAATGTAATGGGTTCTTCCTTTGGTAATGCCCCACCTCTCCACAACCTTTTGTGGAAATTGGAATTGTTGTTTACGCATAGTCCTACTTAGAATCAAACTAACCAACAAAAAGCACGGCGGTGAAAACATAACCTCCTTGGTGGTGGTAACAAAAAACTCCACATTTATCCATTTCCTTGTTTATCTCTCTTTTCCTTGACGTACTCGCCACTTTTCTTCCATTTTCCCTTTTTGTTCTAGGTTCAGGAAAGTAAATCTCGATGTTGAGCAACAAATCAAGTGGCTCATCTTTAACTGATTTCTCCTCTGAGCAAGAACAGGATAAAAAGATCTTCACCTCATCTCGATTCCAACCAACCTGGAGTGTGTGTCTGTGTGTGTGTGTTCAAAGAGTGTGTTGTGTTTAAATATTAACCCCAGCTGCCTCTTTCTTTCTGTATGCGTACATCAAAAACAAACAGAAACCAGCAGCAGAAATAGAGAGAAATCAACCACATACCTCATCAGGTTTTGCAAACCCTGTTTGCTGGAGTTTCTCCTCAGCAGTGCGTTGGGCATGTTGACCACTTCACGATCTACTACTTCTAATTATTCTTCTTCTTTTTCTTTTTCTTCTTCTTCTTCTTCTTCTTCTTCTTCTTCTTCTTCTTCTTCTTCTTCTTCTTCTTCTTCTTCTTCTTCTTCTTCTTCTTCTTCTTCTTCTTCTTCTTCTTCTTCTTCTTCTTCTTCTTCTTCTTCTTCTTCTTCTTCGTCGTCTTCTTCTTCTTCTTCTTCGTCGTCTTCTTCTTCTTCTTCTTCTTCTTCTTCTTCTTCTTCTTCTTCTTCTTCTTCTTCTTCTTCTTCTTCTTCTTCTTCTTCTTCTTCTTCTTCTTCTTCTTCTTCTTCTTCTTCTTCTTCTTCTTCTTCTTCTTCTTCTTCTTCTTCTTCTTCTTCAATTGTGTCAGCTCAGGACTCGGCTGAAAGGCCTGCGTCTGCCTGAGCTGGCTCACAGCCCCCCGATAGTAGTATCAGCGTATGCGGACGACGTGACATACAAGAATTAGAGGGCAGTCTGTCATTGTATGCGAAGGCTTCGTCAGCAAAAGTGAACTGGGGAAAGAGTGAGGCCTGTGTGATTGGTCAGTGGGACGCAGGGAGAGTACCCCGTCTCCCTGGGAACCTGACATGGGGACTAAAAGGGTTAAAAGTCCTCGGCTTGTATATCGGCAGTGAAGACATAGAGAGGCAGAACTGGGAGGGAGTGCTGGGGAAGGTGCAGGTCAAGTTGTCTAAATGGAAATGGTTGCTTCCCCAGTTGTCCTACAGGGGAAGAAGTCTGATAGTCAATAACCTGGTTGCAGCATCCCTGTGGCACCGACTCCAGGTGCTTACTGCTCCATCGGGACTCATGGAGCAACTGCAGAGGCTCCTGGTGGATTTCTTTTGGTCGGGTCACCACTGGGTGCTGGCGTCCGTGCTGTACCTCCCTGTGGCAGAGGGGGGCCATGGACTTACAGACATCATCTCAAGGACTGCTGCCTTCAGACTGATGGCAGCCCAGAGGCTCCTGTACGGCCCCACACTGTGCTGGTCGGCTGTGGCACGCCTGCTGCTCTGGAGAGCCGGGGGCCTTGGTTATGACAAACAGCTGTTCCTGTTGAACTCTCCTCAGCACAAACTAAATGGACTCACGCAGTTTTATACCTCTGTGATAGATGCCTGGAGGACACTCAACTTCACGAGACCTCCTGACCCCGCGCCTGGGATGTGGCTCTTTGAGGAGCCACTGTTCGACAACGGGTTACTGGTCACCTCAGTCCTGACATCCACACCCACTGCAACTACGGTAAAAAACAAGTTCAGGGAGGCAGGAATAGTGAAGCTGGGCCACCTGACACGGACGTCACTTGAGAGGCTGGCGGAGGTGACGGGAATAAGATCTACCAGATTGCTGCGGAGCCTCGTGGACAAGGTGTGGCAGGCGCTGCCCCAGGCTCTGCGGACCTTTGCCCAGAACAAAAGTCAGGCGGACCAGTGGACCAAAACACAGGAATACGGGTTCCCTATCCTGAAGGTGAGTCCTGCAGTGGGGGAGTGGACAGAAGAGCGCGGCCGACTGCTAACCCTCAGGACTCCAGCACTGGGCACCTTCAACACCTCTGGAGGGAAACAACTGTACCACAGCTGCGTGAAGGTCCTGAACTGTCGCTCTGTTGCAGGAGTCAGGGAGTCAAGATGGATTGAGGTTTTTGGCTCAGACTATTCCCCTAGTGGCAGCTGGCGGGTCCTGTATAAACCTCCGGTGGAGAGACGGATGGCAGACATCCAGTGGAGAATTATACATGGAGCTCTAGCTACAAACAGATACAGAGCTCACCTGGACCCAAGCACTGAGGGGGGGTGTCCATTCTGTTCACTGCCTGAGACCCTGGAACACTTAGTGGTGTCCTGTCCCAGGTTAGCTGACATGTTTAAACAACTGCAGGAGTGGGTGGGGGGTTTAGGAGAGGTGTTCTCTTTGCCACTCTTTGTGTTCGGACCCAAGTACACAGCAAGAAAGAAGCACACTATGGTTTTAATGAATTTTCTTTTTTCTAATGCAAAGATGGCAACCTGGATTAGTCGAAAAAACAAAATGGCTGGGGGAGGCTGGACAGATCCACTGCGATGTTTGAGGGGTTTTGTGGCAGCTAGGCTGAGTATTGAACATGCGTATTTTACACTGACTAGCAATTTGGAGGGTTTCAGGGCTGTGTGGGGGTGGGACAGGTCCTGTGCTCACTGGGGGAGAACCAGTGTCTGGTTTTAACATTTTAGGGTTGGTGATGATGATGTGTGCGTGTATATGTGCGTGTATATAATGTTTTTATCCCTTTGTCTTTTCCAAACATTTTTTGAGTAATTAAGAGCTATTTGACAATGTCTCTTAAATAAAGTTATTTAAAAGTCAAAGTCTTCTTCTTCTTCTTCTTCTTCTTCTTCTTCTTCTTCTTCTTCTTCTTCTTCTTCTTCTTCTTCTTCTTCTTCTTCTTCTTCTTCTTCTTCTTCTTCTTCTTCTTCTTCTTTTTCTTCTTCTTCTTCTTCTTCTTCTTCTTCTTCTTCGCATCACCTAGCAAGAACAGGCTCGAGTACACAACGCGGGGAGCCGGGCGGGTCCGACGTCGCGACTCTCAGGGTCAGGGAGACCCCGAACGACAAGAGACGTAACAAATACATATGCAAGGGCTGTTCGCTTTTCTATTGTCCTTCATGCGCGTGCTGATGTGTGGTGGGCTGTGCGTGTGCACAGGTGCGCGTGCGTCTGTGTGTTTGAAGCAGGGTATCACAACAAGCGTTAGTTAAATCGCTACCCAAAACGCTCACAGCCAACCGCATGGGGAAGCAGGGACAACATGAGGGTTAATTAAAAAACAAAAAGTGCATTTTAAGGAAACAAGGTAAATTTGTTTCCCCTTTGAAAACCTGTGAGTGAGAAAAAAAGGATTTGTTCATAAAGTGTAAATAACAGTTTTATGATGAGGGTCGGACTCTTCTACAGGATGTATTGATTGAAGTCTAATACTGGACCAGATGCTAAGTCCAGACTTATTTTCAAACACGTATACTTTGCTATTACTGGAGTCTCAATAGTTGGTCAAAAGAATCCACTGGAGATGGTCAGAGTTCAATGCAGTAGAGTTTATTATTTTACAAGATGTAAACTCAAGCTGGCTCCAGAACCCAACTGAAGACTGAGCTTCAAACCCTCTGCTTATATGCTCATCCTCGTCTCTGCTGTTGCCCGTTCAACTAATCAGGAGGTGAATCTCTCCATCTCCTGATCGGTTCAAAACTTCTGATCTGTCCCGAACCTAATGGTGTCATACTTTCCCAAGTTGGCTTTGTCTCCCCCTACAGTTACGTCAGGGGTCAAATCTAATGATTTATTAAAGTTGTGGTTGTTGGTCCAACTTTGACACCATTATAAATCTTGGAGTTCTGGAGGCCTCTGTTTCAGGCCTTACTCGATTTCGAAGGTCCTGTCTCAAGACTCCATTAGATTCGGGCGATGTCTATCTGCATTCTTTATAAATGATTACATTTCAGCACACTTAATATAGGTTAAAAAAACAATCATTCCAGTAAAGTCGCATACATTAATACATTTCTTTATGCTGGCTATATGGTGCTGTCTGATGAAAGCGTACAGTTACAACCTGAAATCTGTTTTGCATGGGCTTGACCTGTGCTGTGGGTCTTTGTCGTTACCTTAGTATGAGACATAATCAGCTGTAACATTATTAACCTGCCTAGCAACTAATTACATTTTCCCTCCGATGGAGACTCACCCTGTGTCTGGTGTTAATTAAACATTCTTCCCAGGCTGCATACAGTTCCTGATGCTCTTTATACACAGACGCACAGTTTAAGCATATAAGCACACAAAGGCTAGTTTTTCTACAACATCATTCATTGGTATGGTCTAACTGCGTACAGTGATAGAGGTGTGTATACGTGCAGACATGAAACATTAGCGCATGCAATGTAAGTTGAATTCAAATTTTTAAAGCTCAGTTTTTTTTTTCTCGTCGGAACCTTTCTCCTCCTTGTGGAAAACTTTCCCATCAGCCTGTTCTTTCCACTTCAAGGTGACACCACTCAGTCCGTTCTCCTTCAATCTGTCCTGGAACTGAAAACCAGAAATGGAGACTATTTGAAATACTTTAACAGATTCCTTTGCTCTCTCAGACAAAGAGTTATGTGTTTTTGGTCAATTCAATTATATTTATATAGCGTATATATCATAACATAAATTATGTCAAAGACTTTACAGAGAAAGTCAAGATTTTAAAATGTAGAGAGAAACCCAACAGTTCCCACAATGAGCAGCACTTTGGAGACTGTGGAGAAAAAAACTCCCTCATTAACTGGAAGAAACCTCTAGAACCAGACTCAAAGTGGGCAAGAAGGAGAGGGGGGTGTAAAAGAGGGAAGAGAAGAGACAGATAGGAGGAGAGGGGGACAGAAAATAGAGAGAGACAAATAGAGTTAGAATTATTTTTATTGTTATTAGTGACAGCACTATTAATTCATAAAATAGGTCCCAAAGTTACATTTTTATTTGAGTCATTTTTGGTCTTTATTGGAAAGATGATATTTACATGGAAACTGCTCTGTCGTGGCAGGAGCTGTAACTGCTCAGCTACCAAGATATTTGTCTGCTGGAAGTTTGTATTTTGTGATCGTCACATAGCAATCATGCCACAATCATGATTCATGTTTCCTAGTCTCAAAAAAACTCTGCAGAGCTACATTAGCAATACTTGGAAGAATAATCTGTCAAAATAATTAAGGGGTCAACATGATTATAACTCTTCTTTCCATTGGTAATTTATTGATGTCAATCTGTAATACATCTGTCCAGGGTCTGTGAATAAGTTAATGTTTCAGGGTGGATTTTGGAGACTTGCCTGTTTCAGAATCTTTTCTTTCACAGCACGGTCATTCAGGTCCACAGAGGAGCCCTGTAGCTCCACCTTCACCTTCACCAACGTCTTCACTGCTGCTTAGACAGAGAACGAGGAGAGAAACAAAACACACGTTTAATGTGGTGTTTTGTTTTGTGAAACCTGGTAAGATAGAACTACTCAGATATTTGGTTTAAAACACAGAGTGAGGGACCTCTGGTCTCTGGGCTGCATGTTGCATACAAGACAGTTTGTTCAGGCGTGTCAGAAAATTCACAAATAAGCAAATAAGCAGCAAAAAAATACAAAAAAGATTCTCACTTGGGATGCTGTAGCAGACAAATGGTTTTCTTAGTTTACAGGAAAATAACATCCATTTTCCTTCCTTAAAACCTGCAACACCACATACGACTTTCATCGAACGAAGTGGGTGTTCACCCTGATACCAGGAGCTGAATGAGTAGTTACTCCCGTCGGACCAGTAATTCTGAGGATCTCTGAACAAACCGATCCATGCCGATCGGCCACCTATCTCCTTGTTTTCAGCGTCGTTCCTCACGGTGGCCAGATCTGTGTAGTGTTCTCTGCAGTGCCTCTGAGCCTCAGACCAAGTCTTTGCTGTTTTCACTTGCACAAAGTCCGGATCCTCTAATGTTCTTGCAGTTAAGTTTGAGAACAAAAGAGGGATTGTTGAAGTCACACAATGGTTTTCAAAATCATATCTTAAATATTATGTTGTGTAGTAAAGATCAATATAAAGCACATCATTACCATTGTAGCATACAAATAGATGTGGTGAATTGCAGCCACTATCAAACCAATGTCCATCGCTCTGCGCCACACAGAGCTGATTGCCTGCACCATTGTTTGGTTCACCATTACCCCAGCTCCTATATTGAGCTCCACTCTGGTTGAACCCATCTGACCACTTCCAGTCAATATTACTGTACAGGCCAATCCAAACCCCAGAGCTGTGACCAGCGGCAGAAACTGTGTCTTTAAGCTTCTTCATTTCTCCAGTGTTTTCAATAGTAGCCAGGTCTGTGTACTTCTCTCTGCAGTAGCTCTGAGCTTCAGTCCAAGTCTTTGCATCAGACACAAAGTGGTACTGATGGAGGAGGCATGTGGAGAAGGTGAGGCACCCTGAGGATGATACCAGTTATTTTTGTTATGTATGAGGACTCAAATTAATCTCTATATTCAGATTTCCTGTTAGACATCATACAAACAGTTACATTCACTGACCTGAGAGACACAAGACACCAATGAAGATCCCTTCCATCCTGATGCTGCTCTGTGGACTGTCTGTGCCAGTGTTCACCTAACACCTAACTTAACCAGTTCTAATGCAGCTTTAGGGAAATGTAACAGCAGCAGCTCCTCCTTATGCAAAAAGGCAAAGATGCTAACAACAACATTGTTCTCATTTACCTCTGGAGGCATCTCACTATGCAGATAGTTCTGATCGATGATGATGATGATGATGATGATTATTATTATTATTGTTATTATTATTATATTGCTATCATCTTAGCATTATTTTCATTATAACAAACAGTCTGACAATAGTTCCTGGTCTCTGTGTCTGTCTCTGTGTCTGTCTCTGTCTCTGTGTCTGTCTCTGTGTCTGTGTCTCTCTCTCTCTCTCTCTCTCTCTCTCTCTCTCTCTCTCTCTCTCTCTCTCTCTCTCTCTCTCTCTCTCTCTCTCTCTCTCTCTCTCTCTCTCTCTCTATCTGCTCACATTGAATCTGGTTCTCAAGGTTTCTTAGTTCTAGTAAAATTGCTTTTTTTTCCCTGTAAAGTGCCTTTTGAAAATATATTTTATGATTTGGTGCTAGACAAATTAAATTGAATTAACTCATTACCCAATTTCATATCCTCCGTATCCAGTGTTCATCTTTACAACATGGATGTGTTCATGGAGACACAATCTGCACCACATGTCTCAGATCCAGTCCTTCACTTTTTGGACGTTTCATTTCAGTAATGATCTTGCGTTGGGACTTTGTTTTTGTATATTTCTGTTTTTGGATTTGTCCTTTGTATTTTAATCCTCTCCTCTCTTTTGTGTCCCTCGCCTCAGTTTAGTTGCGTCCTTATTGTGCCATTCCCTGTTTTATCGTGACTTTCACTTCCTATTCCCCCCATGTGTCATTGTTGGTCACTTCAATCTTGTGATTAGTTATTCTGTCTGTGTCAGGTCGTCTCTTCACTTTGGTTCTGTTCAGTCCAGCTCCTGTGTCTCTGTTTTGAGTTTAAGCTCTTGGATCACCTGAGTTCTCTTGCCAGCCTTCTGAGTGTGAGCAATTTCATTTTTTGTTTAAGTCTTTTTGTTCTGTTTCTTTGGCAGCATTTGTGTCCAGTTACACAACAAACGTGACATTATAATAACATTATATAATGTGAGAAAATAATTCAAAGGAGTCAACACGATAACTATTGTTTCCAGTGTTCTGGCTGCTTTGCATTGTAAATCCTCTCTGGCAGGAGTTCTTTGTATTCACTCATCTCCCTCAGGGTTATTTGATGTCATTAAACTCTGTATTATATCAGTCCTGGGTCTATGACTGTGTTTCTGAGTGGACCTCATATAATCAAATCATCCTTGAAGTGAATATCTGTGTTGGATGGGACAACATTTCCTGAAGGTGTTTGTAATATCTCACATTCACAAGAACATGAGGTCACCGTGACCTTGACATTTTACCTTCAGTCACCAAAATCATTTCAGTTCATCTCTGAGTCCAACTGAAGCTTCGTACAGAATTTGACATGTGTTTATAAAAATGGGGCAGACAAACAACCTGAGAACCTCCACCTAGGTTTTTCTGCATCAGATAAAAAATACACATTAAACATCAGGCAAACATGTCTTTCAGTATGGTCACTTTTGGCTGAATATGTCTCTCAGGTCATGGTCAAGACCTGTCAGACTGTCCAGATGAGAAAAGTAATGAGTTAAAGATTAAGGACAAGCTAGCTTGGGGGGTTGTTCTCCAGATGCTGGTGAAGTATTTTCATAAATCAAGGGCCACAATTTACACACAGGGGCCATTGATATATCAAACCTCCATATCCAGTTCCTGATTCAGTAAGATGTACATTTAAAGATTCAGTGTGTAGAAGTTGGTGAGATGTAGTGGTGCAGTTGCATATTGCAGCTGAGTTCCCCTCACAGCTCGCTCCCCTTCCAGAGGGGCTCCAGATGTAAATATGATGTATTAAATATAAGGGGCTCATTTAAGGGGGAAAGAAGTCCACAATTTTTAGAAAATCTAGATGAAACCCAACACATCAGTAGGATTATTTCATAGTCATTTTCTGCCAATCGATCCATTTCAGGAAAATCTTGCACACTAAACCTTTAATTCATTTCATGTTTACTTTAGCTCGATAGCTTTAAATAAACACCATTAAATATATTTCGAATTTTTTGTCTTGTTCAATCACATTGTGTTCTTCCCAAAAACCTGGAAAATAAAAAGTTATTAGTTTATTTAGACAACTGACAGGACCTAACCTCAGGAACCGTGCAGCAGAACTGGGTGAGTTGTGTGATGCAACAATATGATCGATATTTAAAGTCCTGTCTCCAGACTCCATTTGATTCGGGCGATGTCTATCTGCCCTTAATATAGGTTCAAAAAACAATCATTACAGTAAGGGCGCATACATTAATACATTTCTTTATGCTGGATATATGGTGCTGTCTGATGAAAGCTTACAGTTGCAACCAGAAATCAGTTTTGCATGGGCGTGACCTAATATCTTTACAAATGAGTGATACAAAACATGTAAAACATTCTTAATAAACAGCACAACCCATATGGAAAATATGTAGATAAATCCTATAAAATGTGTATGTCTTCTGTCTGAAACTTGTATGTAAAGCATACAACAGTGAAACCAGATATAAGATCCTTAGTAAATTTGAACAAAATGAAACTTGTATGATTTGGGTATTTATAAGAACAATATATGACAGTAATGTTGCATACAATATCCTTAGTAGGAAAATGTAATATCAAACTTATATAAGTTGGACAATCATCAGTAAAACTAAACTGTTGCAAACATTATAGAAAATACTTACAAAATGTACTTGTGGTGCCACAAATGTGAGACATTCAAATGAACAACATGATTTGACAATGAAATTAAAGGGAAATCCTTGTGCTTCCTTTTCCTTTCCTTGTTTGCATCCCAGGGTGAAGGCAGACTCCACAGCCATACTCACCATTAAACTGCTTATATGTGCACTTTTATGTGTCTCAATGACTGGTCACTAGGATGCAGCCACTCAAAACCAGCTTGAGAAAGATTGGCACACTCCTCAACAAATGGTTTAAAGAAGCAGGACATGTCTGGCTTCTTGGATCTAAACCACAAACCACATAAAAGTATATGTTTATCCCTACTCTCAGGTGGTATCTCATTAACACAGCATAATATTGGCCAAATACTAAATTTGGAGGACTGAAAAACTGGTACACCATCACAGTTGAATGTAAGGGACAGAAAATCCTCTTTACTGTTATTTTTCAAAGTCTGATATAAGGTGCCATCACATATGTCATTTATTACATGCTTTGTACCGGCATCAGCACAAAAACATAGATCATGCATACCCTGGTTCTCAAGAATGTCTTTCAGCTGATCCTTCAATGGTATGTGAATAAAGAAATGTCCTTCCTGTAAACTGGCTTTCACTGTCATGAATGAGGAACATGACACACATTTGAGTGTTCTTCCAGAGATTGTGAAGAACCAATGTACTTAGTACAAACTCTACAGTAATGGTGTCGTTCATACTGATGTGTAATACCAGCTAATGGTTTCTCCAAAAAATACTTGCTTGTTGGAACTGCACTAGTCCGAGCAGAATGCAATTTGAGCAGTTTCAGCAGGTCTTCCATTAATACACCTGTTGTGTTGTGTCTCAATGCAAAAGAGAGAATCGAGATGATGCTTTGCTCTTCTGTTAGTCCATGGGAGGAGTGGACATCATCAACTTCTTGAGGGACATTGTCCTAAATGATAGAAAGAGAAGCACTGCATTGAAACTGATCAGGTTTCCCTTGTTTTGCTCATAACCTTGTTTTGGCAGACTGCACTTAGTATGGAAGATAAACAGAAGCTACAATACATGAGAAAGAGAAAAATAAGCGGATGGATAGAAAGTGTACACGTTAATAAACTGCAGAATATGTTACAGTTTGTCCAATGACAAATTAATCTAATGTGTAATCAACCTCATATGTAAATGCTCTTTCTCTTCTTCTCTCTGGCTATCATCTTCATCACTTTCCTAAGAATGATACAAAGAAACAACATAGATAATTGTAATTTGACTGTAAGAGTAAGCAACAGAGGTAGAGTTGTCTAATATTGTAGTTTTGTCTCACCTGTGGCACTGTGAGAGGTTCTTCTCTCAGCTCATCTCTTTGGGTGGTATCTTGACTTTCCTGAGAGGAACATAATTTATTGCATAGATCTTTCTCCTGTTTGTTTGCATGTGCCAATGTGAACATATAGAATGTTACATCTTTGCATCTATAATAAAGAGAGCATTGCAAAATTTGTCTCAGCTCATGCAGCAGTGTTTATGCAGTTTGCAAAGTTCTTTTTGATTTTCTAAATAAATTCCCCTTCCTGATCTTCTCTGATCGGATCCATCAGCCTCTCTGCGTTTCATTCAGTTTCATTACATAACATCTGGAAAATCCATGCAGTCCAGGGTAAAATGGGAAAAATAATCCTGCAGCACATAACAGCCTGAAACTTTGCGCACACAGAAAAATCAGTCTCCTGAACATCAAGATCAATGACTTGTTCTCAGAGAAATCGACGTAAATGTTGGAAAAACGTCTCATCACACAATGTTCAGTTAAGAAAACCAGTAGGAAAATGTAATGGGTTCTTCCTTTGGTCATGCCCTACCTCTACACAACATTTTGTAGAAATTGGATCCGTTGTTTACGCATAGTCCTACTTAGAATCAAACTAACCAACAAAAAGCACGGGGGTGAAAACCTAACCTCCTTGGTGGTGGTAGCAAAAACCTCCACATTTATCCATTTCCTTGTTTATCTCTCTTTTCCTTGACGTACAAGCCACTTCTCTTCCATGTGCTCTTTTTGTTCCAGGTTCAGGAATGTAAATCTCCATGATGCGCAACAAATCAAGTGGCTCATCTTTAACACAAGTTCAATTTACTTTCCTCCCAAAGAAAAGGTTCTGACCTGTAACACGTGTTGGTTTATTAGGAACTCAGTCAGACAAAGTTTATCATGTCTGGTGTTTTTATCTGTTTTTCCATTTTACCTCCAAGTGAGTTTAATCTGCATAATCTGGTCTCAATAAAAACAAGCAAACCAAACGTCTCCATGGAAAGACAATACATTTAACCTCTGTAGCCTAACTGACATTTGAAAAGACAGAAATGCAAAACTGTGATGCATCAGCCATCAAATTGCACAGATTCAGGATATAAAGTCCTCAAACATTCCACTAGCACAATTTGGGACACAGAACAAACATCTTAACCTGCAGTTCTCTTATTGTTGTTCCATCTCCTCTCAGGTAGAACCACAAAGGCCTGGAGCCACTGCTGTGAAACAAGTTGGTTATGAAGCAGCAATTAAGACAATAAACTAGTATTTACCTTAAAAAGACTAACACCAAATTACTGCAATTATATTTATAAAACTTTAATACATATTAATTTTCACTGATGTCAAGTTGTCAGAAAATACAAATGAAAAATACTATGCATGCACAAAATGCTGTTTATAAAGGCATTGCGGTATTTAAAAAAAAAAAAGTCTCTGCCACATTGTATGAAGCATAATAAAGAAAAATGTATTAAAATATTATCACTTTAAGAAGAAACTTAATAAAAACCTGGCTCGGTAGAGATGCTGCTGACTTCTTACTGTACTTTCTGATTTACTTCATGACATACATGATATGTTTCATTCAAAAATACTAAAACCAAAGATAAACAAAAGTATCAAACTCATTTCAAAACAAACCACAAAAGTCTAAAAAACACTGCTCAGAGTTTGTGGGGAAACGGCAGCAACAACCTCTAAAAGCAGGTCAACTAAGGTCATTAACCATTTGGGGTTCCTTTAAATAGTCCCAAAAATTCCCTTATATGTAAGCTACAACTGCAAAAAGGAATCCCTCCCCCCATTACCACTTCCATTTTAATTTCACTGGTTTTCTTTAGCTTGTGGTAAAATGTTTGGTTTCTGCTGTAGCATCGATGCTGAATGTAAACACAAGCCTGGAACAACTCCAACACTGATATGAAAGGTGGAATAACTGTTAAGGTCTTAACAGAAATAAGACAAGATGGATAATAGAAAGCAGAAATAGAACTCATTGCAATTGCAGCAAAATTGATATTAAAATGAATGCAGTAACTTGATATTTTGTTTCAGATGCTGCGAATATTTCCCTCAAGATACATGTTTAAGATATAAATAAAGTTGAGATACCCCAAATATTTAAAAAAAAATGGAATAAAAGTAAAATATATCTGGTCAAAAAAATTATAAAAAAACGTGACTGAGGTAGAGCATTAACTTTGAAGTACTTCGTTGTTAAAGGGATCATTGAGTCTGTTTGATACCGCAGCAATAATCATAAAACCACATAAGAAAACAAGCGTAACACTGCGACTGACTTATACTTTGGCTTCTTCATTAGTTGCAGAATAAAAGCTCTTGACTTGGCATTTTTTTAATGGACGGTTACACATCCTCAAGGTTTCCCCTGGGAGCACCTCGGATGGAAAGGTGCAGAAACAAACGGGTCTTCCAGAGCTCGGCCCCCGATGGTCCAGGAGTGAAGAGGCCCCACGGCCACGGAGCCCACCGCGGCCCGCTGCCCGATCCGGGACACGACCCGGTGCACGGCCACCGGCTGCTGGAGGCCGAGGGACCGGGGAGGGGCCCGGGGACCAGGGGGCTGGGGACCGAGGGGCAGGGGACCGGGGACAGATGCTGCAGAGGGGACCAGGTGACTCTGAATGTGCTGTGTTCCACATTTAAATAACTGAGCATTAGATTTTGTGGTTTCCAGCCTCTTCCCGAACGGCGCCTGGAGGAAGACATCGGACGCCTGGGTGGGTTTACCGCTTTCTCTTCCAGGTGTTTTGAAAGGAGCCAGCTGGAAGACATCAGAGGTCACCGGGCCGCTGATGGGTTTGAGGGGGAAACTGGTGGAAGGAGCTGGTGTCACATGGTGGTGTGTGCTCATCTCATCAGATTGCAACATGTGTTTGTTATGGACGCAGGCAGCAGTCGTCTCCTGCTGGATCCAACGTGTCTGCTGCTCCTCAGACAGCTGGAGCAGGACAGAAGCTCCGGAGCCGCTCGGTGCTTTGCTGTGGAGCTCCCTCTGCAGGTCTGTGTGTGGAGGAGAGCAGGAAACACATCAGGACACGTGCTGCAGAGATTCAAAACTACAATCTGAATCTACTGCACATTGTACAAAACAGCCTATTTTCTACTTTCAGTGATATTAAACACAAGAGAAGTGAATGATGAAACAAATCTGCTTCATATTGATAGGATCCCTGTCACAGAAGGTGATCAAGTGGAAATCTTGTAACGTTTTAGTGATGACAAACTTTTCAGTTTTTTAAAATCCAACATTCGTTAACATAAACAATTGATTTAGATCTGTGCTTTTCTACTGTGATATGTTTACATGAGGAACTAAGACTTGGAGCGTCACCATCTGAATTTAATTCATCGCTCAAAAATAAATGTTCCCAAATTTTACTTCATTGCTTTTAGTGATTACTTTAGATACTTTTATAATTTTCTTGTGCATAACTGTTAAATGATGTTTTCAGGATTTAGTTGTGGAGCCCTTGTATTGGCTAAGGAGCTATTGTTATTATGAGAATATAATAATTACCATTAACAGTACTATTATTATCATTATTAATATGGTGTCAAAATATCTTCAGTGTAGAGGCCCAGATCCAAATTTGTGGGTTTAAAAAAATATGAAAAAATATTAGCAATTATAAAAAAACGTTTTACAATAACAAAAAGAACAAACCACTTTGACAAAGAACTGTAACATTTGGTTGTACAAGAATTGGGTTCAGGGTATGTACTAAGTAGGTACTTAAATATGTGAAAAATAATTATACTTTTTTTATTATATAAATTTTTTAATATCCCATTATTTATATAATACACCTCAAACACATCTCCATCATATCTGTTCTGCTCTATTCTTGTTATTTGACGCACAATAAATATGTGGATACCCAAAAAATAAGCTGTGGCTTTGAGTCGTCCGGTCAAACTCTATTATAACAAATAATCTTATTGTGTGTAGTTGAAATAGAAACCGAATCGTACAGAAACTAAATGCATCGACACAACGCAGTAATAGATAAAGATGGAAAGTTGGAATGGGGCATGAAGCTGATGTTTGATCTTACCTGAGTGGACTTACCCTGCTTTCCAAGTAGAATAACATGTTGATTAGTGAATTACACAATTAAACCAAACTCAAATGTATTATATTACAAATCAACAAATTACGTTTAAACCCTCAGTCTCCCACAAGCTTTCATGCACGTATCTTTCCATGCAAGTCGGATGAGAAACTAATCTATTCCCATTAATTATTGTTATTATGACACTTAAACTTCAAAACCCTACAATACAATATAAAATTGAAAATGTATTATTTAATATAAATTGTTTAAATGTTTCTTTTACTCACAGAATAAAATAATAAAGTCTTACAATCAAAACTCCACACGTTGACATTCACATTTGTATTTTATTTGCTATTCCTTTATAATTCTTTAATTATCTCACAAAAATAGAAGGAGCACACGATACCACAGCTCTGACGCAGGTTTGGGCCAAACGGACAAGAGGCGTTTCAAAAACACTCGGGGAGTATCCGATTTCAGTTTTGGCAAAAAAAAAACAACAACCAAAAAAACAACAACAGAGGACGAGGGGCTCCTGTTTCACACCCAAGGACTAATCTCACTACCTGTTCGTCTTCACCGATTACAGCAGCACACAGGCAGCGACAGGGAGAAAGCTCGGGAGTTGCATAGGTTCAAACAGTAACTGCGAATGACTGAGCTGTTCAGTGGAGGGACCATAGAGAGGGTGACGGTTCAAAGGGAAAAACGTGAGCCGTGAGTTGCACATGCCGTAGCTACGCTCAATACGCCCGGAGGAGCAGGTCGATCTTTGATGTTTACTGGCTTGGAAAAAGTCACTGGTGCTTTAAAGATCTTTTAGATTTTTGGAGCTAGTGTATAACATTGAAATTGCAAAGACACCAATATGTAATACATAAAGTCATTATCATGAAACGTCTTTACCTTTTATCATCAAAGAATCCCCCCGATAACTTGAGCTCTTTTCTCAGATTCGGTATATTCATATTCCGTTAATATTTGTTGAGTTGGTTTATTATTTAAGTTTTAAGGTGATCTTTTTTATTACATTTATTCGGATTTTGTGGAATATATCTAACCAGCATCCGTGGACTTCTTTCAGCATTTTAACACAATATGACTGATTTGTTTATCTTAAAACCTGATAAATAATGATACAATAATAATGCATATGTGTAATGTAGGATATATTCTACTTGATATAATTTTCTAGTATTGACATTGAGGTGGAGGTGGTCTTCATGCACTGTGTTCATGCATTGGGAAGTAAAAATGACTTTGTTTGATCCTACAGAAACATTTATATTGCTGATTGGAGCTGATTTTCAAACCCTGGTCGGCTGATTTGATGCAGTCAGATAATCAAACCACAGCAGCAACAGTGTCGTGTGGTCACTGTGAAACTGGCCAATTTCCCCTTTTACAGAGCCCCTCACACGTTACAAATCCGACAAATTCTTGAAGCTGTGCTATGGAGCGCAGACGTCCAGAGGACAGAGAGACTGGGGCGAGCAGTAAGCCAATACGTGTCCAACCCTCAGAGAGAGAGTCATGGAGCTCTGACGACCTGAGAGAATTTAGGAGGGAGGGGGCTGTGCTTTTAGAAGAGACTTTAATGACAACGTGACTGTCGCCATGTTCGCAGCAAACAACAACACAAGTAGGCTACTGGAAAAAACATCCAACAAGTCCGACTCCACGCACACATACACACATACATACTTATCAGAACACTGTAGAACCACCAACACACGTGAACGTAACATTCAACAACACTGCCATGCGTTTTTTTCGATATGACGTCTGTGATCACTAAAACCCGGTAAAGCGAAAAACAAAAGCTTTACAAAGCACAATTTCAGAAGAAAGAAAAGTTCTAGTTCAAGCGAAGACATGAAACAGGACTAAGATTCAAGAGGTTAAGCTCCCGCTCGTCAGAAAAACTGTCGACCGCATTCAATAAAAATATAATCCTTCATCAGTCCATGTAAACAAACGGAACACAGGCTCACTTTCGTTTCACAAAGGTGGAATAAGACATGGGATTCAGCCTAATCTCTCAAGTCTAACAAAGACTAGGATTATCATCTATACAGTTCAATGTACCGACAGTTATTGAGTAGATAGAACCAAGAAAAACAATCCCACAAAGAGGAATGAGTATTCTTCCATATTATTCAGTGATTATGGTGTTAAGAATTATATATATTTTTTTCATTATAGACTAATATTTATTTCTTACATTCATTCTCTAACACTCTAGTCATATTAACATTTATTAACAGGAAAACAATGTCAATCAATCAATCAATCAATCAAATTTCAATCAATCACCATATAAATATACATATATATATGTATATATATGTGGATGACAGATTTCACATGTAAAGCAATATGTTTTCCACAAGTAAAGCTTTATGACAATGACTTCATATATACATGGGAAGAAGAACCAACTCTATGGTCTGGATAAGAGCCTGCAGGGGTCCAGATTTCTATTTACACAAGTTATGAGTGAACAAACGGCAGGAATGTAGGAGGGATTGCATGATGCGGAATTCATGTTTCAGCTGATATTTAAAAAATGCGAATGAGTGAAAATGCCACATTGTGTCGTTTCTGTTAGTGCCACAAAATACCTGAATTGTTGTTTCTACTTAGTTTACTTCTAAGTTTTTCTATCATAGTTGATTATTCAAGTTTTTTTCATGATTTCATGCATTTTTTTTTGGCGGTATGGCACCCTGCTATAAACACTGTTAAATGACCAATGATTTGTCATTTAATTCCAAAGCAACCTATCGCTTGCCTCAAGGATAAAATTAAGGTGAAGCACTCTGTCTTGAAAACAAGTTCACCTTGAATTGGTAACATAATGTGCAAGATATTTATTTTACTGTAGTTATAGTTAGAACTAAGCAGATATCGTACACTTCAAGGACTCATCCATTCAGCTTAGTCAGTTTACTTCACAGATTATTTTATGGCACTTCACTGTTTTTGTGTCCTGCTTTTCTCCGCATCACAATAACTTTGTACGGTGCTTATGATGCAGAAGCTGAAGGAGAGGCAGAATGAGGGGTTATGGCTGTTTGTTTCCAGATTGTGACACAATATAATTGAACGTTTCGATAGCAGCTTTAAACTGTTAAAAGATATTCCCTCCAGCAGCCGAGGCTGAGGGAGGCAACACTCCTGCTACTGTGCAAATCAGGCTACATGACACTTTTCAAACAGGCTTCCCTTTGTAGAAGAGACAAACTGACTCTATTTGAACTAACTATCATTTAACTTTTCCATGGTTTTACTTTTAAATGTGCAAATAAACCTGGGGAGGAGGAACTCAAAAAAGCCGAACAACGACAAATTCACTTGTGCACGATAATTACAACCACTTAGAACTAGGCCTATTGTACATTACAACAATGATCTTCTATTGTTTGCTATTAGACACAATGCAATATTGTTCAAACCAACTGGATAGCAATATCATATCCTGATTGACAGAGAGATGCGGTGGTTAATCTTGAGAAAGGATGATGTTAGTGTATTGAGCCAACGGACAATACACGATGCACGGAGACTACGACAAAGAGAAGATGTGAGTGAGAGGGTGAGAGATAAGAGGTGAGGAGAAGCCAAGATAATGAAGTCGATACGGCGGAGAGGGCGGGAGTGAAGAAGCAATAAAAGTCGGAGGAGGCTTCTACTGTAGGAGCTACAACGATGATAGCAGCCAGGGGTGCAGGAAGCTAGCTATGACAGCAGTGTTGATTGCAGTTATGCTATGCCAGTCCAGGGTTACAGCTTCTACTTGGAGGGGGGGAGGGAGCCGCCTACAAGTCGATGAGCTGGTCCACCAGCAGCAGGGAGCGGGCCAGGCTGGGCAGGCTGGATTCAGAGCCGCCACTGTTACTGCGCGAGTGGCCTCCTGAAACTGGCCGACAGACAAGGGTAGGGGGGGGAAGTACGGGCAAACAACAGGGGAGGAGAAGCAGAGGAGTGGGATTCACAACAAGCAAACACAGCAGTCAGAGAAGAGAGGGAGAGAGAGGTTGAGAAAGAGAGAGGAGAGAAAAAAAGAGGGCAGAGTTTACCCATTTAACTCTACTGGTTGTCAATCATTCTCAAGTGAGGATGCAGAAGTAGTGCAGACACCTGATCAGTTGGTCAGTAGGTCAGTAATTATTGAGCAAATTAGCATGCGACTGAACCCCAGACACCACCGGGTGCGTCTCTAATCCTAAAAACCATCTTGACCCGCCTGTGCCTCCTTGCAGAGACTGTTGAGACTTACCTTGGGAGTTCTTTCGCCCTGTGACGGGAATAGGATCAAACTCATCTTCGGTGACGACCTCTCCGCCGGCTTGTTGAGGCTCAAAGTCCGAGATCAGGAGAGACGAGTCTGCAGAGAACAGAAGAAAAGTAGGTGTTGGAGGTCACAGAATAAAAGCCCAATCTTTAGAGGAAGGGGTGGAAAGAAAACAAAAAGAAGCACAAATATAGTTTGGGACCAAAAATGATTTTTACCCCTTTACCATGATCAACATTTTCATAAAATCAGCTCAGCTACTGCAACAAACCATCCACTGCTCCCCCACAGTAAAACAGCTGTTTGATAAGATTTTATGAGCAGAGATTAGTGGTAATTAGGATCATGCAGCTGCTGCACACATTCAGGCTGTGATTGGGAGTTTGTCCTGTCAACAACAGTTAAATGCCTTCGTTCATCAGACACAGAACAAATAAGTCAGCCACAGCTGCGGCTGATCTCTCGGTTTGGGACACATAATATGGTTTCAAATACGTTTCCATTCAAAAGAAGAAATTTCCTCTAATGTCAAAAGATTACGACGTTATAGAGAGAAATATAACTCAGACTGTCGAGATGAATTTGTTAAGGTGAGGTTGAAATGCATCTGCTGCCACCCAGTGGTTGAAGTCTACAGACAGTGATAATGTTAATATCCCTAATAACAGTAGATGGTTTTAGGAGTTTGGAGTCTTCCTTTTCTCTCTGGTTGAAAACAGCTTCAAGTCCAAAATGCCATCCGTCCATTATCCCTATCGCTTGGGGTTGCTAGGAGACCTAGAGCCAATCCAAGCTGGTGTTGTGCGAGAGGGGGGGGGTACACCGTGGACAGGTCGCCAACATACAGAGACAAACAACATTTCAAAAACTAGAAATCTATATTTGGTTTGATGAGGCACTTCCTTGTTTAGGATTAATTAACTGGAACACCGAACATTTGACTTTTAAGTGAATATTAGTAAACCACAGTCACTACGTTTACATGATGGCAGAAACCCGATTTCGGCCGAAATCGGGTTTCTCTATCCATGGGGGGTTAACTGCTCTATCTCAGGGTACATGGCACTGAGAAATCCGACTCTTGTCCGAAAGCATTTCATACCCCGCTACGATAGGTGGCGCTGTTTTCATTACAGCTAGTGGTGATACAGCCATTTCCGCTTGACCTCGTCACCACTAGCAACCATAAACAACAACAGCCTTCAACTCAGCATGCGAGAAAGATGACGAACGGAGAGCAAGGTGAAGCTACGTCCCTCTACATGATGTTGTGCATGTTTACTCTAGGAGTACTGCGAATGCGAACGGCGCATTTGATTAGAATGGTAATGGCGAGTGCCGGCCGGCACCGGGCAGCGACAATTTATCTACGTGTCGACTTCCGGGTCACGGCCAGGGAGGGAGGAGGGGGGGCAGGATCTCAAGCATGCGCAAAGACGTCTTCTCCAGTTGTTGTCTAGCTTCCAGAGTTACATGCGCGCGTTGTCCGATATACAGCCAAATCCGATCTACTTATCTGGGGGTGGTTATCCGACTTCAGTCGGACACAAGAAATCTAGATTTGTGGAGTTACATGACATGGATCTTCGATTGAAACCGGACAACGCCAGAAATCGGGTTTCAATCGGACACATGTAACCGCAGTGAGTGTTTCTGTCACTCTAATGCACATTTCTAAATCATTTGTATTCTTCCTGTTTTCTTCTATTACCCAAGACTGAAATTGACCAAATGCTGCATCACTGTGACCGACACTTCTTTGTGTAAGAAATACATATGCAGACATCAAGTTCCCAGCACCTCATTCAATGTCCAAGGACACGTCATGAAGAGATGAGCTGAAAAACGTCAAGATGCTTCTCAAGGTTACTCAGTGTCAGCTTGTAAAAACGGAAATGTTCTTTTCTCTGTCCTCATCTGACCATCTTATGAATTTGAATATAGTTCTGAGTCCATCTGCGGATGTTGAATTAAACATACAGCGAGACCCCCACAAACGTTTATCAGGCCACATCGGATCGTAGCTTTTGGTGATGTTGCTTTAAATTTCACACTCTCTGTGTTCAGGGAGCTCACCGCCTACTTCTGCCAGATTCTTCCACCTTACCTGCTTTAGGCTGCGTGGAGTCTCCAGACAACAGACTGAAATCATCCAGAGCAGAGGCAGCCGAGCTGGGGGCTGAGGAGACGGAGGAGGTGGCGCTGCTCGCTGCTGGGGGGGCGGACGGAGCAGAGATCAGGGAGCAGCCCAGGAGAGAGTCGTCTGCAGTGAGGGAGTCTGGCTCAGGAGAAGGCAAAAGTGAAAAGAGGAGAGATTAAAGTTTAATTAAGGACAAGGACACTGATACATATCCTGATCTTACGTTCCTTCAACTACTTGCAAACAAGAATATTTTAAGATTCACACCATAGAACATTTAGGAGCACAAACACACCTTTTGCAGACTCTTCCAAGGAGCCACCGAAGGGATCCGACAATGACAAGAGGTCAGGCAGCAGGAGGGAAGATGTGTCGGGGGATTTGAGTCCTTCGATCAGTTTCTCTTAAGCCCGGTGAAGACAGAGAGAAAGGGTCAGAACATGTTCAACTAGCAGACAGCAGAGTACAGGGGAAAAGACTGTGTTCTTTGTGTAGTCGAGGTCATGTGAGGATTTACTGATTCAAGATATTCCCAGAGCAGCAGCAGACGAGAAACAAAGACGTTGAAAAGAACTTGGTCTGATGAAGTTTGGTTTGGAGCCAGACAGGGTGCTCATCTATATAATGTTTAGATCAAGTACTTCAGCAATCATCATTTATTCATGTCATCATCCATATTTAATTGTTATTCATTTCACAAAGAATATTTTAGGATTACCAGCACATCATTTTTTTCAGATGTCTCTTAAACAATGTGTCTGGAGTTCTTTCGGGAAGACGAGAGCTTTTCATGAATGGCCAAACTGTGTGAGACTGTAACAAAAAAATACATCATCCATCCACCAGTAGAGAGACTGAGTTTACCTGGAACATCCAACAGCTCCAACATGCATCCACCAGCAGAGAGACTGTGTTTACGTGGTGCATCCAACAGCTCCAGGGCACAGAAAGGATCTGCTACAGCCACCAGCGAAGCTCCTGAGTCTACGATGGCCGACGGTCTTTCAACTGGTAAACAAAGCAAAGTTATGCAGCAAAGATTTGAAATTAAGCCTAAATAATTAACCTAATATGAATACATTGCTTGTTGTTTCATTGATACATTACAAATTGTTTAAACCTGGGCTGAGGATTCACGCAACACTTGGGAGGAAAGTAAAGGAAGTGTAATTCCTGAAATATCTCCTCTTCTTTTAATAAATCAAACAGACATATTGAGGAAAACTAAAAACTCTCCCACATTTTTTTCAGCAGCTTAAGACTTAAAGCAACTGCATTACCTAGTTCTGTGTATGAGCAAATCAATTCTCACGTTTGTCTCGCTTGTTAAAAGTAGCTCTTAAACCGTGAGTGGCTACATTTCCCAGACCCACAACAGCATCAACTCTTAAAACAATAATCAATGCCGACATTTCTTTCATTGAGACTAACCCCCTGTTATATTTATGTTCTGAACATAGGAAGCTATCACATTAAGACCTATACTTCTTGGTTTGACATAGCATTACAGTCCTTCAGATGTATAAAGTACAATGCATTACCCAGCATAATAACAGCAGTTATGAAGATATACTACCATTAATCTATAAATTAATCAGTCTTTATGTCTGCTTGGTTTGATGTCCACATACGAGCAGGCTAACTCAAGAGAACAGTTGCCTGTTTATAAGAATGACGGTGACGTTCTGTTGATATTTCATCTTTTGAAATGCTGATGTTTTTTATTTTAAAAACTGTTAGAATAAAACATTTCTCCAGAGTTTAACACATTTTATGTTCATATTTATCTTATTATTTTAGTTGAGTATCAATGTGCAAAGATGCATTTTTCTAATGTTAGAACTACACTGGATAGACAAGGTTTATGAGTCCGTTTGAAAGTGTTTTTCTTACAAGTTTTGAATGACTTCCAGTGTGATATAATTTTAAGATGTAACTTTGTTATAATGGAAGTGAAGATCCCTTGGAGCTTTGTGGGCCCTGGTCTGTGTAAAAATAAAGAACAGAACAAAAACACTGACTCTAAAGGGAAAACTGTGACATACTTGTTTCTTGGGATTCGGTTTCCACAGTCAAGGCCTGCAGGCCTGGTATCAACTCTTCACAATATGACGTCTCAGTTTCCGAAGGTAGGTCTAGTGAAGACATTAAGTAGTTATAACATCTCCTCTTTGTTAGCTATTTGAAAATAATACTTATCTATGAACACAAACTTTACCTTTGGGCTTCTTGTCTTCCGATTTGAATTCCTCAGTAGTGAGGTTGGAGAAGTTGTTGGAGAAGTTGTCATCGTCGAAGGGGTTCCACGCCTGAGTCGGAGTGATGATTGCGCCGCCAGAGGCAGGAGCAGCGGCTCCAGCTTTGCTCTGGTCCTGGACTGCGTCTCCAGCACCTTGTTGAACTTGCTGGGTGTTGCTCGGCTGAGATGTAAGTGATCTTGAGAGACAAATGCACAGAATAACAGATAAAACACACAGAAGAAAACCACCAATTTGAACTCATATTCAAGTAAATATGCCACTTACAGGTTAAGAGCAGCATCTCCATTAACTCCCTGCAGCTGCTGAGAGTCAGGAACTGTCGCTGCAGCGATGCTACTCGCTGTGGCGTCACTTGGGACACGTTGGTGCCCTCGCTCTTCAGTTGTCTTTGGAGAAGCAGGTGGAGTCTGATCAAGAGAAGCATGCAGTGAAGGCAAAACACATTAAAAACAACCTTAATAAAACCCACAGTATGTTACAGCTGGTGATGGTGAGCAGCAGCCGTCTCACCGTCTCAGCAGATTTTTGGCTGATCTCAGTGGAGGCAGCTGAGGGCTGAGATACAGGTGGCTGAGCAGAGGCCGGTTTGCTGGGCGAAGGCTGAGCCGCCGGCTGCTGAGGCTGGCTGCCCTGCTTGCGTCGGGCTGGACGCTGAGGTGCGGCCGGGCTGGATGGAGTCACTGCTGCCTGCTGGGAGGAGGAGCTGACCACAGAGGGAGTTGTGGTCGGCTGCTGTACTGTCGGCTGAGCTTGAGGTTGGACGTCACTCCTGGTCACTGGTGATACGACCGCTACTGGGGGGGTCTCTGCTCCTGTAACTGCGGCTGGCAGCACGACCTGTCACAGAGAACTTTATCTGTCATCACCGTAAAGATCACATATGCAAAGCCCTGGCACGATAGGAACAACTGCAGCCGTTAAGTTATGTGTATAGGCCTGATAATAATAATAATAATAATAATAATATCATGCTACTAAAGCTGTTTTCTTCCGATTCTTTCCTCTTCTTCTGTATTTTTGCACGTTTACACACACACACTGTAGAAAGATAAGGTTTTGTATCATCTTAAGGAAGCTCCTCCATGTATTTAGAGAGTGCGTACCTGTTTCTGCAGCGCCACAGCCGGAACGGAATTGTTTAGCGACTGGATGAGAGGCAGAGCAGAAGTCTGCACCTTCTGTGACTGCAGAGCTGCAGCGGGCTGAGAGAGGTTTAAGCTGACTCCTGTGGAATTGTTAAAAGGAACACAGCTCATTACTCTTGAGAGAGCAAAATTCAAACAACATAAAAAGGTTTGTAGGAGGGTTTGAGTTATTGTGCATCTCGAACTAAATGTATCAAAGAGGATCATAGAATCTGATAAACACTGAAAATCTAAGAGATTTGTAACAGATACAAAGCTGATATAAAATGAAACAGTATTTGAAGTGGCAGAGTGGAGAAAATAATCCCATAATCACTTGGGGCCTGTGGTTAGATTGCATTAATTTACGCGAGTCTTAACCTGCGTGCTTGATCCGTTACTGTTGAGAATTGTAGGCTTGAGCGTGTGGACAGAGGATTAGAGGGATTCTTGTCTTTATGCACATCTTTATTCAAAACCTTGGTTTCTCTTTCCATACGTACCTATGGGCTGAGCTGCACCAACAGGGATATTAGGCCGTTTGCGTGGGGTGAGAGCAGCAGGCTGGATGGGTAGAATGCCCGCAGCAGCCTGGGTGTGGGCTGCTTTGGGCCTCTGGCGGGGGGTGATGGAGGTTTCAGTGGGGGGAACAGGATCTGTCAGTCTGGCAACAAAGGGAGGGTATTGACCTTCATGTTAATGATGGCAAACAGTGTGAACATAATTATTTAATGAGTATCAGAATACTGATTGTACCTAATTACTTCCACAAAATGTAGAGTAACTACAGCTTTGATAGGAATACAATGTGAGCAGCTCATGCTTGCCTGGGCTTAGCCTGGTTCTTCTTTGCTGCCGCAGCCTCACTCGCTTTGATCGGCTCAGGAAGTTTAGAGGGAATTTGAGAATTCTGGATTATGGGGGAGAAAAATGACACAATAAAACTTGAAGTTGGCAGATATTCTGTATTCAAATGATGATTAGTGCAGATTTTCCTCCCACAGCGTGACAACAAACATATTTGTTAATGTAGGTCAGGCAAGGAAACCCATTGCAGATTCCGCTGAATACTAACAAAAATTCCTCATGATAGAAAGCCAGAAAGCCAAATATTTCAGCTGACCCCAGTGCTGAGTGAAACTGACCTTCACATTCTGAACAGGGGAGGTCCGCTGAGCTAGTTTAAAAGCAAAGAAGGACACCTGGTAGATATCTGGTCTTTTGTCTGGGTCTGGCTCCAGCATGTATCCTAACAAAAGCACCACAAAAAAAAGAAGAATAGAGAGTCAATGAATAAACGTTTACACAAGTGCATGCTTTGTGGAAATTGATATTGAAAACGTGAAGTGATGTTAAAGAGACACTGACTAATGAGGCAGTGAAGATCGTAAGAGTAGCGAGAGTTATCTGGAATGGTGAAGCTGCCATCACAGATGGCCACCTGGCTTTCACCAAAGGGCAGAGTGAAGAAGCACAGCTTGTACAGCAAACAACCCAGTGCCTGGAGAAGACAATCACAAGCATGCCCCATCACACCAACAACACAAACAAAGAGAGGAGAGGAGAGGAGATTAAACAAGAATAGCAATCAAGTCACACAAAAAAATGTCCCCCTCCAAACCACATCAGCAGACGGAGTGTTCTCAAACTATTAAGTGAATACACAGAAGTTTCTGACTTTTAAGCAGAACAAATGCGACTAAAACTATTTTTCATTTAAATTTTTTAAGAACCAATCCCTAAAACTCATATAACTTATATTTACCAAGCCCGTAGGTTTAATATATTAATAACAAGCCAGGATGTAACTGCTTTCTACTATAAAAAAAATCCAGTACCCATGTAAATCCAGGTATAAATTGGAAAAAAAAACCTTACACTATAAGCAACAGTCATTATGTTTAACTGAAATTGAGGCTTTATTTGATTTATTCACTGCTATCAGGATTGCCGTCCTCTTCACTCACCCAGACATCTGCTTTTGTGGTGATAGTCTTGTTGTTGTACAGGTTAACCATTTCAGGGGCACGATATGATAAAGTGGTGTATCTGAAAGAGGACAGGAAGAAATTAGTAAGAAACCTGCCTGGTTTGGACATTAGCAGTGAAATCAGCCAAAGTGTTATTGAAAATTGTAATTTTATCTGTCTCTAACCTCCTTTGCACGAAACAAAACAAATTCAGCGAGTCTAAAGCTTTAACCAAAACGAGTGCTAAGAAATAAAAGCAGCAGATATAGAAAAAACAGGTGGAAAGAGGCACGCACTTTTTGATTTCTTCCTCCACCGTGGCAACCCCTTCGGTCTGCGGACTCTGGAACTTGTTAGTGGCGCTGCCGAAGTCACACAGCACATAATGACCCTTGTCGTGCAGGAGGATGTTCTCCACCTGTAGATATAAACACGAGATGAGACCCTCACAGCCGCGTGTAGCTGCTTTCAATTAAGACGACTGGTTTGGACTTTTAAATGTCACGGGGTGCTGCAGCAACTGACCCTCTCTGCAAAGTCAAACCCCTCTGCAACACACACACACAGCTTGAGTATAAAAATTGAAGTGCAGCCACCTTCACATAATGAAATGCTAATTTAGTCATGCTCTAACACACCAATCTCAAGTTTAAGAATTTTTTTAATGAGTTGAAGAAATCCAAATGTTTCCATCTGGATTATAACTACTGAGTGACGGTGACTTAAAATGAATGTGACAGGCCACGCTGCAGTTGACTGAGCTCTGCAGCATTTGAAGTATTTTGACATCTACCTCCTCTGTCCTGTTGCAGCTATCCATAATTTAACACAACTCTACACAAACATTTCAACCCTGATTCTTCAAAAGACCTCACAGCAGGGTAATCTGCAGGTGGTGCTTTTTCCCTCTTTTGATACCGGGGATTGGACAACCTGTCCTGTCTGACACGTTGCACAGCAGAGTGCTACAGGGAACCGAGGTGGGAACATGTGTCACCTTCAGGTCTCTGTGGATGATGGGTGACTTGCGCTGGTGCAGACGTGAAACGGCATCGCACGTGTCACAGAAGATCTGCAGCACTTCGATCTCGGTGAAGCCGGTCTGCAGCCTCTGGTTCATCAAATTGACCACCTGCCCTCCTGCAAAATAAAATCCAATTATACAGCAGCACGAACAACACGGATAATTAAGCTGACAAGTATATCATTGATTTTTTTAACTTCTTTAAAACACAAATTCTATTCACTTTTACAAAAATAAAAGTATGTAGTTGCAGCCACAGCCCGTGTCCCCGACAGTAATCACCTTTGCAATAGTCCATAAGTATGAGAACCTCCCATACATCCCTTGATCCCATAGCAGTGATATTGGAGTCCAGATAACCAACAATATTCTTGTTACCCACAAGGTCTTTCTGCAAGAACACACAAGTTCAAGAGCGTTAACACACAACTCTGCTCAAAGTAAGGAACAAAACAGGCAACTGCTGTAAGTGGCTGAAAAGTGTTGTTGTACAATATGACTGGTGAATTGGATGCTCTGGGTATAGAAGTCTAACTGACACACTTTCGTACTTTTAAATCCGGTATAATAACATGATACAAAGATTTGCAACACAAAGTGGGGCAGGGAAGAAATATTTCCATATTTTGCTGGAAAATATGCAGTGAGAATTTTAATGTTGTTAAACTTCTGTGGTCAGTACGAGTAGAATGATGCAGTGTGAGGTAATCCGAAACAGTAATGTATTAGGTAATGAACACCATCTGAGGTGAAGGACTGTCAATCTATACATGCCTGTGTGTGTGTGTTTGTGCGTGAGAAAGAGCGAGAGACTGACGTAAAAGGAAACATTTTGAATGACATCATCTTCAGATTGTCAGTGTTGGTTTCCGAAGCGAGACAAGAACCCAGGTTGTTATGAAGAGCTGATTGTAATTCTGTTGAAAGTTTATAGAAGCAGCTTTTTAAATAATCTGACCATGGATCACTTCCTTCCTTCCTGAGGATTCCTACTGATAGAACGATTGAATTGCGTGACCAGATCCTGAATTCAGTGAATGATAGGAAAAAAAAGCCTTTTAAAGCCTCTTGATGGAATAATGACATTTCGTTTTAGGCTACCATAACAAACGTGTCTATTTATAGACCAAATAAATCCCATTTCTGCTCTTGGTCAAGCGGTCGGATGGAGTCAGAATAGTCTCCTTCTACCAGTATATGACAGTGAATGTATAGCTGGGATATGATCAGTTCAGTTTTATGTTGCGTCATTTATTATAAATCTGTCAAAGGGGGAAAACTTCAACTTTGGGAACAGAACGATGAATGGTGATAAACTAAGGTAATATGTTGTCTGCATGAGATTTCACGTCAATCTCTGAAACCCATCTCAGGAGGGGAGAGCAGAACATGCAAAACAATACTGTGTAAACAAAAGCAAAGTTCACCAAGAAGCAGATGAATAAATACAGAACCATCCCAACAACACCGCTGCAGGCTGACTGTGAACTGAATCCAGCAGTTATTCATACCTGAGCAAGATATCTTTCCTTTGAGGATCTTTGGGACATTTGCAGGTACAATTTCAAAAAGCAGTGAGTTTTGTTTTTGCCTTCATGTGTGTGTTTTTTACCCAGCATTCAAACTCCCGCAAGCTTAAAGTGAGAACAAACAGATAAAAGGTTCGGTCAGCGGCAACTCACCATTATTTGGATCTCGAGTTTGCACACCTGCAGATCGTGCTCATTGTTGACATACATCCTCTTCAGGGCACAACGCAGCCCTTGATTTGTTCGCACGAGGAACACAATCGCAAAACCTCCTGCAGGATTGGGGAAAGACACCAAATCACACGGTCAGTCTTCAAAGAGAGGAGGGACCAAATACAATCAGTGCAACCAACATCACATCATTCTCACAAGCTTTGTTAAGGCATTATGATTTGGGAAATTAAGCTGACACATTCTTTTTTTCTCCCTTTCACAATCAAATAAAGGAACAACTGTCTCAATCTGTATCTGTGCAGACTTGCATCAATATGGACGAGCAGGAGCAAATGTTGCAGCCTTATAGTGTAATGCATTAGTCATGTCATTGCTGCAGGGTTTATGTAGAGGCCTACATTGAGGCCTAACCATCTGGTATAGCTCAGGCCGCACTCAAATTCACTGTGACCTAGTGACTTCAGTTTCGGGCCAGACATCGTGCTCATGCCGCACGTGACAAACTTATTGTGCGGCTCTGTGGCATCGTGATCGCTAAATACCATCGCCTCCTGCAAGTTGAGGGTCGGCTCCAACTTCTGACGTAAACGTTTCGGTTCATTCCAGCAAGCGCAGACAATCTGATCAGCTGTACAACACTGTCTTCCTACACCCTTTAAACTGTGGGCACTGGCTTTGAAAGTCCTCACTCGCTGGCAGCCTGACACACTGATTAATACTGTGGGGCAGACATAATTACCACAGTATGCGGTTTGGGAAAAATGAGCAGATGGGGTGGCTTGTGTAAAATCAATAGTCAATAGAGTTAAGGAATGAGGCCTGAGGATGACAATCTTTTTCGGGATTTAGCATAAATCACTGCAATATTCTCTTGTTTAATTCATGTAATGTACTTTAAATAGCATGTATGCAAGCACACTAGCATGATGTTCAATAAACTGTTGTTTAAAACACCAGAAATACATGGACATACATCAAGATTGTATTCCCAGGCTGAATATAATGAATGAAACTGCATTTTTTTTAGGTCAAGCACAGGCCTTAGCAATATTGTGGTGATTTAAAAAGTGACGATCACCGGTGTTTATAATGAAATCCCACAATTTGTTATGATCTTCTGCTTGTGAGACACCTTTCCTTCATTCATTCAGGTAGGTCTTCATCAGCTCAGATGAGATTCAATTCATTTCATTGTGTATAGCGCCAAATCATAATATACACGTTCTCAAGGCACATAGAAGGTCAAGATCTGAAGAACTTATAGAGAAACCCAACAGCTGCCACAATGAGCAGCACTTTGGAGACTGTGGAGAGAAAAACCCTCCCTCATCAACTGGAAGAAACCTCAAGCAGAACCAGACCCGGTGTGGGCGACCGGTTGGGGTGAGTGGGGAGAAAAATGGGGAGGAGGGGAGAGATGGGTGGAAAAGAGTGGAGAGGAGAGAGAGATATTGGGGGGAGGAGAGATAAACTGCTGTGTTACTCAGAGGGGAAGCTAGTAGACAGCAGCAGGCCCCTGTTCTGCATCCAGGATACACAGGGGGCAGATGCATGGCTGCAGCCTCTCTGTGGGATGAGGTTACATCCCTGCGCTGTCATGTGACTCCTGTGTGTATTTACCTTGAGCATGAAGCATCATCATCATCATCATCATCATCATCATCACCACCACCATCATCATCCTCCTCCTGCAACATGCATCATCTGCCCTGTGCAAACCTCCATCTCTCACCTTCAGCCACGGTCTCCTCCACGGTGACCTGGTGTCTCCCGATGGTGAAGGCTCGTCCAATGAAATTTCCTCCTGCGTGACTGGACCCGGACCCTCCTCCTCCTCCGGATCCGGGCCCGGAGTTGACCAGCTCCCTGCGGGAATCGAAGAACTTCCTCATGGTGTCCGAAGCGACCCACAGGGCGGACACACACACACACACACTGCTGGTTCCTCTCCACGTACAGAATGAACCCAACAACGAGTCTATTTGCAGCCTGAAAACACAAGCACTGCACCCCCCACCTCTCCCTCCTTTCTCCTCTTGTGCTGATGTGGAGGTTTTTTAGGAGGCGATCTTTCCGATCAGTCGCTGGTGATGTAGCTGAGGCTGTTACGTAAGGAGTGAATTACACCACCCGGGGAGGCTCGAGCATCTCCGGGTGGAGAAAGGGTCTTGCTCCTCGGCAGCTATCCCTGCAGCAGCCGCCCGTGGTCGGAGGAGGAGGAGGATACCACTGGGTACATTGGGTTCGTCTCCATCCCAGTCCAAGCCGAGCCGAGCTAGCTCAGGTGCTAGCCGCTTGGGCGCTATGACATGTCGTGTGTAAGGTTATCCAGGTTATACCCTCTGAAGACAGCGGCTCCGAGTGCGATGCGGTTCCGGCGTGAAACTTCAACGATAGCGTCGCCCGGAAACGATCTGTCCATCCTCATTCAACTGGAGCCGCCGCCAGTCGCCACATATCTATTTAATTCCCCCCCATTAGCGATTAAACTGGGTTTCGTCCCCCCCCCCTTCTCCCTTTCCAGTTAGCTAACGCATTAGCACGGTCCTCTAACCCGGCCTAGGTTCGACAGCAGCCCGGAGCCTGCGTGTGTCCGTGCGGAGGATTTTGTCATCCACCAAAACACAAGAGTGAGGTTGTTGTTTTTTCAGTCCAGCAGCCGAATCTCTGCAGCCACTGCGATCTTTGGCTGCCGGAGATATCGCAGCATCCCTAGCTGTTGCTGTTGACGCGCGCAGGGCAGTGTGGGTAATGTAGTTCCACGGCGCAACCGCAGCCTCCCTCCCTCCCTCCCTCACCTGAGTATGTGGTCATGTGCTGCGTTCACGTCCCGTTTGAATCTGAGGTGGATTAATGAGTGTTTAAAGGTCCAGGGGGTGAGATATAGGTGAAAGGGATCCACTGGCAGAAATTGAGTATGATTAATAATCCTAGTGATGTTTTCACTTGTGTGATCACCTAAATTGTATGCATTGTTGTTTTCTTTACCCTAGAATTGTCCCTTTCATATTTAAATATTTACATCAGGAGCGGATCCACTCTACGGAGGCTGCCATGTTTTTTTTACAGTAGCCCAGACTGGACAAATTAAACCTTTTGAAGACTGTCATGTTAGAAAGGGGGGGGGGGGGGTATAAAGCTGCAACATGTAACTTCTTAGTCTTGCTAATGACAGCATTCACTTGTACTGTTATCTGACATATCTGCTACACTCCTTGCTTTCTTTTGTCCTCGTCATCATCTCGTTTTCTCTTTCATTTTTCACTTCCAGCTGTCTGTGCGTGTGAGTGAGTGAGTGAGTGAGTGAGTGAGTGAGTGAGTGAGTGAGTGAGTGAGTGAGTGAGTGAGTGAGTGAGTGAGTGAGTGAGAGAGAATCAGAATCAGAATTATTTTATTTGCCAAGTATATTTGCACATACAGGAAATTGCCTTGGTGTCATTGGTGCACTTTACATAAAACAACAATATAAAAACAACAATATATAACAAAATAGAATAAAATAGAATAAAAATATATACTGAGGGGAACTGAATGAATTTTGTGCTGCTGTGAATACAGATTTTGACCAATTTAATAAAAATATGGATTCACTATGTGCTGATCAGTGTTGATATTACAAACAAATAAACGCGAGAATAAAAAAACACACGTTCTATTCCTAGTGAATCTGCAGCAGAGGTGACACACAACTGTAGCTCGTACAGGAATGACATGGGGCCCCTACAGGGGGGTTTCCTACTAACATGTGGCCCTGCGAATACTCCATTGCTTGTTTAAGAGAGAGGAGGAGAGAGAGCGAGGGGGTTGTCACTAAACGCATCATGAGACACTGCTGTGGAGTGAAGTTTGTCCGCCCTCGGGGGCCCCCCTCACGGTCTGTGGGCCCCCCCTTCACGGTTGCATGCCCTGCTTGTTCATAAGCTGCGCCCCTGTCTCTCTCCTCGTCTCCTGACCTCTCTCTCTCTCTCCTGAGCAGGTAAGACCTTCCGCTCGGTTCACGCTCCGTCCCGGGGGTTCCGTGTTTATTGTCGTTGTTAACGGAGCAGCATTGAGTGTGAGGCGGCTGATCCGTCGACAGGGTGTGTCCCCCCCTGCTGTAACTTCATGTCAAGTTAACTGTAACCCTCTGGAGACGCTGTCTGCTTCCTGATTCACGGGTTTGCGTTATGTTTGTTTTATCTTCTCAAATAAGCCAGAGATCATAACGAGTTATTTCAGACAGATTAGTTTCGCATGTAGCTCAGTTGAGCCTTGTTCTCTCTCTCTTTTTTTTAAATCTTATGAGTCATACTTCTATACTGTTGCTCAATGTCAGGATCTAGTTTGTGAGTTGGAGAATCAAACCTGTAAACTTCAGTGTAAATCACTAGAGTGTAACTGTAGTTTCACAACTCTGAGCAACGGTTAGGAAATGTGCTTCAGGCTGTCACTTTGTTTGAAGAGATTCAATGACAGGATCCACTTTGTCCTCACACTCCATTCAGCCTGGGCGAAGTGTGTGTTTTTTAAAATGTTCCACCCTCTATTTACATAATAGACCACCGAGGTGTGGCTGTGGACCCACACACACACACACAGTGACAGTTGTTATTATCAAGATGAATGTCACTTCGTTATTTGTGTCTTAAGTTTAAAGGCGGATCTTTGGTCCCGAGTGAAGACTCTGGGTGTAAACTCTTCCCTGTGAAAAGACAATAACAAAGATATGTAAATATGAGGTTGATCCATTAGGTGTTGTACCTCCTCACTGTGCTTTGTCAAGTTTTTTCTGTCATTTTTTTTCTGTAAATTAACACAAGGTCGATGGTGCAATGAACAGTGTTGGACAAGAGGAAATGTCAGTCGAGGCAATGAGAGGAATGTTTCAGGTTTATATTGTTATAAAAAGTTTAAATACATAAGATAAAATAGCTGAATATAGAACATATCAGAAAATCAAATAGAATTCTTTATACTTAGTGACAAGTGTAGATGTATCTGTATATATATAAGCCTACACAGGGCAAACCTCTTATATTAATTTATATTAGACTTTTGTTATTCTGCTATTGATGAAAATGATTATTCATGTTGTTGCCCTGTGGCTGTGTTTTAATATATGTCGCTACTGTCAAATTCCTGAATAGGAGTCTTGTTTTGTCTTGTTAAAAATTCAAGTTTCAGTTTTACTTAAGTTTAAAATAAAGGAAGTTGTTTCCTTTAACCCACTAAACCAACCAGGTCTTCTCCATGTACTTTAAACTGAATGGCTTTGTGACATATGATCTGATCCTTGTGGGCAGCAGGGAAACCCTCTGTCTCTCCTCTCAGCCGAGTAATTACAGGTGTGTCCACACACTCACGAGTTTAAGTTCCACGTCGGAATTAGTCCCTGACTTGGTTGGACACAGAAGAGCCTGTGACTGAAGACCTGGGACGGAAGCCCCTCTTGTGAGATGATGACAGTCCATGCAATATAGATCAGGGGTTAATGAGGGTCACATTCACAACAGGGACTCTTTACTGCTCTTAAACCTGATGCTGCAGTTCCCTCTTTGTTATTTTAACAGGCTCTTGAGCAGCTGACATATACTGACCTTCTTTATTTGTTCAATTTTTTTTAGCTTTCTTCACGTCCACTTTGGAAACCATCTCTCCCTCTTCTACAATGGCCGCGGTAAGTCCACAGTGTTCCACAGCATTTTGCATTTACTAGCTGCACCAGTAAAGATTCAGCACTGGTCAATGGACTCCTTCATGTTCCCTTGCTTTGCTATCGATTTTATTATTACAGTTATATTGTAAACTGCTGCTGCTGCTGTAGCACGGTTTAAATATGAGTTAAATATGCTGTAAAATTCAAATACATTTTATGTTTAAGTTTGCATTTAATTTAAATGTTGCTCGTGGTACGAATGGTTTGAACCTGTGGTTTAATTGATGCTAAACCTCTTAAAGATAGAGATCTTTTTGGTCATTGAAATGTTAACTAAAATGTGCAAACTGGAGTTGTGCAAATTGTTTTCCTAGTTTGTGTAGGAATATGTTGCAAAACACAAAACATACTTCTTAAACTTTGTGCTGCTTTTTTTTTTAAATGTATGATGAAATATTAATGTATGAACATATGCATTGTGTTGTAGACTTACCTCACACTTTGATCCATATGATTTTCAGCTTCTAAAACATTAAATGGTGATTTTGAATAATCTTGAATCATATATTTTCTGATATGGTCATTTTGGTTTAATAAGCTATTACATTCTTAAAAACACATCTCTTCCGTCTAATTGAAGAATCGCAAAACCCATTCGCATGCAAATTAATTTGTATTAAATGTGTCTCCTTCAATGTAAAGTTCAAAATTAACTTTCGGAGAATGTTTGGTGTAGTGAAGCTGGGGTATAAGGAAGCGTTCAACAGATGTATGTGAAAATAGCCTTTGCGTGTCAAACTCTGCTCATACTGGGCTTCATTCATTCACCACAGTGACGCTGTGTGAAGTTCTCAGCTCTTTGTGTCTTTATAGTTGTCCTGGTGGTAGTGATGCTATTTTAAATGATTTATTACCAGATTGGAAACCGAGGAACAGTGACTGAGGCAGCAGGTTTCGACGCAGAAGCCGATTCCCAGAAGCTCAGAGAAGCCATGAAGGGAACTGGTGAGTGATCTGGCCCGTCGCTCAGAAAGAAACCATCATGCATAAACACACGTCTTACTCTGCCCTCAGCCTCAGGAGGAAAATATAATTATTCTCTCTCTTTTTCTGTCTCTCTACTCATTTCCATGAATGTTGAGACTAAATGCAGAGTTGCTCAGTGTTGTCATGGCAACTTTAATTGTTCTGTAGTCCATCATTTAGCAGACTGTGTCCTCTCCTCTCTTTCCTCACCTTTTCTGATCTGGAGGTTACATTATGATGCCTGAACCTGGACATCTGCTGTAACTGCTATGGATACCAGACTATACACTTCTTCATTATTGTTAATATAATTATTGGTTTTATGTGAGGCTGCAGTAAAATACAGCTGAAATATATATCTTTTAAATATAAATCTATTCTAAAGCATTTTATTTTTAGCAGGTTACATGCAAACAGGAGAGCAAATTGCTATAGCAACTGCTTTAACCCTTTCATGCATAAATTATCACAACCTCAGTCAGGATATTTGAACATACTTTAGTTATTAATTATTTAGCTGTGACAATAAAATTCGATAATATGTGTAACTATAAATAAACTGTATGTTTCATGTTATTAAACTCTTCAGGGCAATATAAACTCGTTGAACCTTGCTCCTGACTCCTCCCTCTCTCCTTCCCTAGTCATGGATCAGTCAGTTCCGAGATGTGATAAGTGAATTACCTCAGTACCAGCACCCAACAACGATATTGAATCACATCAGTCCCAACCCTGGGTTAATTCTAACAACATTCAGTGTGCATCAGTCAAATTTTCTCTCTAAAAGCACATTATGTGGTGTGGAATCTTGATCCTGTTTAGGTTTACAAGCATAATAATCTCCCCCTGACTCTAGTTTGAGCTCTATTACAAACAGATGGTTTCTACGTCGATGCCAACAAACACTGTGTGACGATCATTCTCCAGGGTTGCAGTGCTGCACAGAAATTGAATATGTGTTCCTAACAATTTTAAGAAATGTCCGACAAATAGCTAAATGTTTGAGCTTCAGTTTGGTGATGTTTCCCGCAGGCACTGATGAGGCGGTGATCATCGACGTCCTCGCTCACCGGACTGTTGCCCAGCGGCAGCGCATCAAAGAGACCTTCAAACAAGCAGTTGGGAAGGTAAGAGTTTTGAAAGCTGTACTCGTAGGAAGAGAACGAAGTCTAATTGTGAATGAAACAGTTTTTCAAAAATCATAAACGACTGTGCATGAAGCAGAACAAGTAAAGAAAAGAAGAAGAAGAATCTGAAAAGCAGAGTCCTGGCAGCAGCAGTGCATTTATCATCCCTTAGCCTCTTATTCCATTGTGCACTCTCTCATCACTTTAGGCGGAGTTGAACTTTGCTGACACGACGCTGATAATGTGCAAGTTTATCATTAACCATAAAGCAGAAATGAGTATCCCCTGTTATAAAAGAGCAGGACAGAGATAGCCTTGTAATCTGTGGGAAGTGGAAACAACGACTGGAACGCACAGGGGCCATGAACCCATTAACTGTATCTTTGTTCTGTTATTTTATGGATCAATACGTTAACTGAAGGGGAAGTATGGCATGTGTATTATATCGATGTGATGAGTTAATGACCAGCTCGAGATGCAGTTCCACATCCAGGGAGCTGCAGAGAAAAGGCAGAGGCAGCGAGTGGAATACCTCGCAGTCAGAAAGAGTGAGTCATGTTGCAGGAGGTGACGCCCACATGTGGTCACACAGGCCGCTCTTGTGGAACAGCTGCTCTATACAAAAAAACTCTGTCAGGAACCAGCCCCCCCCATACAAGACGTGCCGCTGTAATATATGTAAGATGTGTTATGTCCACAAAACCTGCTTACGGAGCTCTGAATGTCAAAGATAATCACATTTCATCCCAGATGATTTGATTAAAGGCCTTGAAATGAGTGTGAGGCTGTTGACCCATCTGTTCCTGCTCCACCCTGCAGGACCTGGCGGATGAACTGTCCTCCGAGCTGAGTGGGAACTTCCGGGCCGTCGTTCTCGGTCTGCTGATGCTGGCCCCCGTGTACGATGCCTACGAGCTGAGAACTGCCATGAAGGTCAGGGTTTCATATCCACTTCTGCTGGCTTTAAAGGAGAAGTCCGGTTATATGTTTCTCACGGCCATGCTCCAAGAATTGTCTGTATAGCACTTTACTTTGTGCTGTAGGGCTCCATTGTTGTCCAGCAATAACCCTCACTGCTAAAAACACATCTGTTCGCCACATGGGAAATGTGCCCCTCTGTGCTTAACTCTGCTAAAGATGTTGTTTTCCATCGGAGTTTGTTTGGTTATTAGTTAGCATGAAGACACAAAAACTACTTGGAAAATTACCATGAAAATTTGGTGGAAGGACGGCCACAGAAAGGCTGGAGGAGATTGGAAAGTATTGAGACTGATTTGAGAGGATAATATGGAATGTATAACATTATCAGCCTTCTCCTTCCAGCAAATATCTCTGTTCATTGATCAACCAGCTCTGTGTATTCAGTGAAAAGCAACCCACCACTGTCTCCGGCTTTAACCAGAGTTTACATTACTTCATCACAGGGGGCTGGAACAGAGGAGGCTTGTCTCGTCGATATTCTCGCTTCAAGGTCAAATCCTGAAATAAAAACCATCACTGCCGTCTTCAAGAAAGGTAACAGTGTCACATCTGGGAGTAGAAACCATGATATCAGGTCACGGTGTATATCTCAGGGTCGGCTGATGCCTATGGGCTGAGTACGACATCTGATATTGTGAACCAGTGACAAAGCATTATTAGAAAACAGTGGATGGGATAAATTATTCATTAATGTCACTGCTGTGCTCAGTGCGGCAGGTTATTGTTTTCTTATTTGTTCTTGTGTTGTTCTACTGACTGTGGTTGTCATATTATGTTCAAAGTGTTTTTTTAAATGGTTACTTTGTAGTATTGTTTGCATGTCTATGTTTTACTGATTATAACCATGTTAATGGTGAATGTATGGATATTAGTTGAACTAATTCTCTTTACTAATCTCATAGAAAGTCAACCTGTAATATCAAATGTTTTTATTTTAATATTAATCAAGCTTTATGTGAAAGCTGTTCATAGTGCAGACACATTGCTCAGGTATTACTTCACATGCTTTTTATCCTAATTTTGCTGTGTTTTTTTGTGACAGAACATGGGAAAAGCCTGGAAGATGCTGTGTGTGGAGACACATCTGGAATGTTTCAGAGAGTCTTGGTCTCTCTACTCACAGTAAGCAAAACATCAGCATGTAACTCCTCTCAGTGTGGGCCAATGTTTTAAAGGCACGTCATCGCAGGAAAATTGAATACAAATTTAATTCATTTGAATTTGAATTGAACACAGATATGTTTCCATCTTCTCGAGCATTATATGAGATCAGTTAGTTAATATAAAATTTATTGTGGGCACATTAGAGGAGTTGTAAAGTGTCAACAGGAACTTTGGGGATGATAAGGTGTCTCAATCTCTGTTTGTCTAATGAAGAGGGAAGAACAGTCGCTTCTCCATCATTAAACCTGTTTATTGCTTATTTAATCTGAATCTGTAGTTTTTTCTATGTTGCAGGCAGGACGAGATGAGGGGGATAAAGTGGACGAGGCCCAGGCTGCTATAGACGCCAAGGTACAGGATCAGGGCTGTGGATGAAGAGTGTGTGTTTAACTTGCAATCCTGTAGGATTCAAATTTTTTAAATGATTGTCATTGCAGGAAATCTTTGAGGCTGGTGAGGCTCGATGGGGCACGGACGAGGTGAAATTCCTCACTGTGCTTTGTGTGAGGAACCGAAACCATCTGATGCGAGGTATTTTTACTGTATATTGACAAAGTGTGCATGAGATTAGATTAGATTCAACTTTATTGTCTTGACTAGCAGCAATATAAGTAGTTAAACTGCAGGTTTAAGTATAAGTAGTGGTAGTAAGTGAAATGAAAATGAGAAAAATTAAGTGAATGAGGTAGTAGTCATATTATATACAGAGTAAGTTAATACTTTATACTTTCTTTATCTATGAGAGGCTACTGAAATCATCCAGGAGGCCGTGGGGATTTTACTGACCCCTTGTGGCAGTTTTGAGCAAACACACACTTTTTTTTCAAAACATCCTTCATGTTCAAACTTAAAACCATCAGAGGGAGAGTCAGATGGATAAAATCTTTAATTTGGTGACGTTAGATAATTAAACTCTGTGTTTCCTCCTTCAGTGTTCGAGGACTATCAGAAGGTTTCTGGAAGAGACATCGAGGACAGCATCAAGAGGGAGATGTCCGGCTGTCTGGAGGACGTCTTCCTGGCCATCGGTCTGTTTCCCTTTCTTCCTTCAAAGAATCCAGTCAAGTCAGATTTATTTAAATAGCACATTATTATATACAAAAAGTGTATATAACCTCCAGGAGGTGATTTAACTCTGTGGGGCCTTCAGGAGGTCTTGGTATATTATGAAGTTTCTGTCCCTCTCCCAGTTCACGCAACACAAAGGAAGTTACTGTTGTTAGAGGTTATTGCATCTAATATCCTGGGATTTGTTATTTCTTTGCAGTGAAATGCCTAAGGAACAAACCAGCGTTCTTTGCAGAGAAATTATACAAATCAATGAAGGTAAATATTTCAAATATTGTGAAGCCATTAATATACAATAATCAATGTATATATTAGAAAATACAACGGATCTATTTCACCAAGAAATGGTTTCTTTTTATTTTGTAAATTTGTTATAAATTCAGCAAAAGTTCTATTACGTTCTTGTGTATTTATGTCAATGCAATGCATGTAAAAAAAATTTTCCCTGAGATTATGCATTTCTAACATGTTTTAATTATGGTGATTATTCCTTCTATCCATCATCAGTGACCTTACAGGCAGTTAGAGCAATGAATAAACATAATTACTGTTCACTGAGCATAATAAAAGCAGACTGATGTTACCACGGTATAAAGACAGTTTCTCTCTCTCGTCAGGGGCTGGGCACCACAGACAGTGTCCTCATCAGAATTGTGGTCGCCAGGGCTGAGATTGACATGTTGGACATTAAGGCTCAGTTCCTGAAGATGTATGGCAAGACTCTGCACTCCTTCATCAAGGTGAGCGCCGGATACGAGGGGCGGGGGAAGGAGTGTTAGTCAGCAAACGGGTTTGCAATACATCAGCTGTGATTTAATGATAAATACAATTCTCTGAAAGTTTATGTGATGCTTTTATAGCAGCTTTGTGATGAGACTAAAGCTGCTTTCAGTGACAGAACCCTGACGTTCTCCAGAAGGGGCTGCATGTGAAAACACACATGTTTGAGTCAGCTGCAGATATTCTCCTGAGTTTGACCCCCAGTTAAAGCTGATGGAGCTCATGTGAGAATACAGCAGGTTATTGTACGGATAATTCACAATGAGGGAGTGGGGACGTTGATGACCTTTATAACACCTTATGGATGCAAAACATAAGAATTACAAATATCTCAGGATGCTGTACACATGGCAGACGCCAAGGAAGATTGAAACTGGTGTCGCTGTGCCAGTTTCCTGCTGCGCTCTTCAGACGTGAAGACAAATTCCAGAAAGTGTCTATGCCAAATTGTCTGGACTCTGTCCTGATTCAATGTCTGAAAATGTCTTGATTTATTGTGGCTTAAATTTAGTTGGCCAAACCTTTACCTCATAGAAACAACCCTGTTTAGTTAATGTTATCTGTTTTTCCACAAATCAAAGGTATCACAGAGTTAGTCATAATTTTTGCTTCAGCGAGTTGCTGCAGTTCTTCCAATCACCGGCCCTCTGAAGTCTCACAGCTCTTTTCTCTCTGTCCACAGGGAGACACTTCCGGCGACTACCGCAAAATCCTGCTGGAGCTGGTTGGAGGCGAGTAACAGAAACATCCTCCCGCTCCGTCTTCCCTCTGCAGCAGCTTCATGAGCTTTTTTTATTTGATGACCTATCCTTTCTTATTACGCGGCCTTCACATTTCACCTATCGACCACAATGCCTTGCCTTTGCTGATTGCAATAGCAATTAAACCAAAGTTTTGTAACCTTTTACACTCGTCTGTGTTTTTCTTATTGATCGCGTGTCAGCGGCGAATTTACGGTTTGAGTTAGAGAGAGAGAGAGAGAGAGATACGCTTTTGACATCTTTAAAAACATAAAAGATGAATGTTATTGGCTCCCTCTCTTGTTACAGGACAACATTTTAATCAGCGTCCGCTCTGTCGACTCCATTTGCTTAATTGGTTGCAATTCCTCATTTGTTGAGTCAGCCCTGCATCATTTCACTCAATTACATTAACGGGACGCCAGCCTTATTTTGGGGGAGGCAGTAAAGAGGGATGTAATCAAGTTAAGGGAGGAGGTCCCATGGCTCATGCAAAACTCGCAGCTCCATCACAGAACAGGAAATAACGTGCAGAGGCTCGTACTCAAGGTGACCACATGGTGGAACCAAAACAGCTCCTGAGAAAGCTTTTCAATCGCCTGCAAAACGTGACTCATCTGCAGCTTGTGTTTCACTTCCTGTAGAAAGTTAATTTGCTGTCCTTGGACACCGTGAGACTGACTCCTGCAATCAACCTGGGTTTAACACAGACTTTAATATAAAACCAATTCAGGCTTTGTAGCAGAGCACACCCCTGCAGGCTCTTCACACACGTCATCACTACTCCCTCAGGAAACTGATGGTTCACCACATTAGAGAAACAGACCCTTGAAGCTGTTATTGTCCTCCTCTGGAGAGGGGGCTGATGTTCTCATTTAGTCTTTTCAGAGGTTTTCAAGGAATCAGGGAAGTTGCTAAAATCACCGGAAGACGATGAGGCATTGTCCCAATCGTTGGTTTCCTGTGAGGTTTTTGTCTTTTTTCTAAATTGCACAGCAGAGCACACATTGTCTGATATGGGTTGTTGGAGCTATTTGCTATAACAATTAAACATCTGTTTATTTAGCTTTCTGTTTTGCTTGACAACAAGGCGATGTAAGATAAAGATAGGACAGCACAAGACAGCCACAGTTTAAAACTCAAGGATTGTACCGAACAACACCGGGAGACAGTTTGTTCTCATATATTCTTCATCACTTTATAAATAACAACCAATACATGAAAAGACACATGGCTGCATATATTACCATGGCAACAGAAGTAACAGACGTGTCCTGAAGCAGACTTTAAACTCAAAAGGCACATGTGGTGTTTTTTTTACACAAGCTGAGAACAGAACATCATAGAAACGGTCAAGGATAAATAGAGAACCAAAAAGCCAACAGCTGCTTCACAGTCAAGTCAAAGAAAATTAAACTTTCAGCTCAAACCTGATGAAGTTATAATGATGCAGCATTTACATAGTTAGGATAAATTGGTTGCTCCCAATAGGATGGAAGCATCACATCTATATTATTGATATTATTAAAGTAAGAAGTATACAACAGGCTCTACTTCCAGCTTTGCAGAAGTTCTCTTAAAAACCTCTACGGAACAATTCATGTTGAGCGTTTTTCTCTTTCCTGATCTCCTCATGTGATGATTGAGCTTTTTGGTTTGTACTCTGTTGAGGCCCATTGACCTTATCTGAACATTTGTATATAATCAATTATTATTCATTATAAACGTATTGTGGGAGACTATGGCTCGGGAGGTAGAGCGGGTCGTCCATTAACCGGAAGGTCAGTGATTCGATTCATGTATGCTGTGTGAGTGATGCAATGTGTTAATAGGTTGTTGTGACTTGTTGTGAACGATCTAATCTGAGTTGATAACTTTTATTGTATGTCATTCTGAGTCAATCTCAATCTTTGCAGTTTTATCATCATTCAAATCTAGTTCAATATGTCGCCTTAAATTTGTGAGTTTTTCTAACGTTTTTTTTTTGTTGCAATTTTTACCTGGACTAAATCTTTAGGAGTACCGACTTCCTGGAGGTTAAATTTTCATCTGTGTTTTTTGTTTGTCATTTAGCAAGACGACACAAAACCACTTGATGGATTTCAATGAAATTTAGTGGGAGAACGTAGTGTGGGTCAGGAAAGAACCCATCGAAGGCTTATTCCAACATTTTCACTGTTTTCCCAGAGGGTAATTTGTCAAAAAACACATTTAGAGAAGTGCTATCTATGAGTGAGTGAAATCTAATGCAGCTTGATTGAATTTAAGGGAACTGTTGGGCCCGAGCGGAGAGATGAGCTCCAACAAGTGGTATTCCAGCCATTTTAATTAAAGAAAATAACACCAAATTGTCTGCAGATATTTTTTTTACATTTTCATCAAGCAAAATAGGAACAGGCTGCCTCATTTTAATAACTCATTGTTTTTTATTCCTACTTTAACTGCTGACATCTGAGGTCAGTCTGGTGAAGCTGCCAGGAACATGATCACAAAAGGGAAAACTCAGGTAGTAAAATATGTGACAAGTTATACAGGATGAAAACTCATCCATCAAGGTGATTTGCGCCGGGGGAGGAGACATGTGGAAGGCGAACAAACAACTGTGTCGGACAGAGGACCGGCCCTTTGTTCTGATCCCAGGGGACAGCAGAGAGAGAGGGAAGGTGGCGAGAGTCAGAGCAAACACTAACGTTCACCACACGCAGCAGCTGCAACAGCAAAGGTGAACGTGACAACCGATGAGCCGAGGGAAATCAATCACAGGCAGCGATTGTGAAGAAGGTACAGAGGATCGTAAGCAGCATTGAACATGATGAGACAAGTTTTCTGTTGCCTCAATGTCACTGTCGTGTTAGGTTCAGGGTACAGGTCCGACCGCAGGAGGGAAGCTGAAGGAAATGTTCAAATTATATCACGGCTCTGACTCGAGGTTAAGAGCAGCGTGGCAAACCAAATTTAACAACTCGTGAAGGTTCTTAAGAGGAATATATTTCACCCTAGTTCCAGTTTCACTTCACTTAAAGTGCTCATCAAAATTAAAATGTAAAGATCTACTTCCATAACAGGTGGACAGTCTGTTTGATTAAAAAACCTTTTCATCAGTTTAAATAGTGTAACTCAACTCACTCAGAATTTCTTTGTCCTGTTGAGGGTTAATTATAATTACACTATGAACATGTGTATCTCTGAGAGCATGTAATTAGCAGAGAGAGACAGAGCAGCAGATGTGATTATAATCATTCATATGGACTATTAATACAATGATCATTATGGTATGTAAATGACAAGCTTTGTCTGGAGCAGGAATAGATGGTGTCGTCTGAGATGCTCTTCATCACATGTGCTGCGTTCTTCCACATTTTGTTCTGCTTCTGATTCTCAGAGTGAGATGGTTAAAAATAATAGATCGATGGATGTATGGATGTATGGATGTATGGATGTATGGATGTATGGATGTATAGATAGATAGATAGATAGATAGATAGATAGATAGATAGATAGATAGATAGATAGATAGATAGATAGATAGATAGATAGATAGATAGATAGATACAATTAGTTTGTATAAAGTCCAAATCGGAGGCTACATCTTCAACAAGCAGGACAGAAAATATAAAAAATGAAAAATTGATTTTCCACATGGGATTAAACAGCTGGAAAAATGCCTGGTGAAGGAGAGAAACAAAGAGAGTGTGTGAGGTATTCCAAGGTTAGAATAAAGGAGAGGCTACAGGGAGACGTTCAGCCCTTCACTCACAGACTGCTAACTGCTGATAACACACACATTCAAATGGAACAGGCTCTGGGAATAAGAGGCATTGTTGTGATGTATTTGTACATACTGAAATCCAAAGTTCAGTGATTCAACTATTTGAACATAAGGCTCTGGGTATAGAAAATACAGATAGAATACACACATGGTACAAGGTACTTGTAGAGAGGGACAGAATCAAAGAGAAAGAGTTGAGTCAAAATCACACACACACACACACAGACAGACACAATAACTTACTTATCTGAAGTCTGTACATTCCATAACCTTCATTCCAAGCGTTAGGCCTGTTTTAGGGGGGCTGAAGCCCCCCTAAAATGTTCTTTAGCCCCCCCAAATAATTTTGGGGATTTTTTTAAATTTTTTTTTTTTAATTAAAAAAAAATAATTAAACTATTGTTTTACACATGGACAAGTTAACAAGTTCTAACATGCTACATATGTGAGTGCGTTTCTGCTTTGTATGTTTTCTCCCACTTCAAATTACAATCCAATAGCCTCATATCATACTTAACAATACAAAACAGGGCACTAGGACCTTGGGGAGTCTGCATCGCTGCTGCGCTGGCTTTCTCACTCTGCCAAGTAACGTCTCTCATCAAGACAGCAGGATTACAGCCAAGGAGTTTAGCTCATAGTAAATGATGCACAGAGTGAAATTGTAAGTACAGGTGGTTACAGAATGTGGCTATCTGTAGTTGTTAACGATTGTTATCTGCTTAAATTGAGGTTTACCTGAGGCAAATGAAAGGGAATATTGTAATGAGCTATGTTAACACTAAGCTAGCTAGCTAGCTATTTTGTTAGAAAATGTCTCCAGTGAGCAAGAATATGAACAAGCAGATTTGAAATGTAAGAAATAACTATCGACAGCTCTCTATACTTTGCATTAATATCTATCTCTAGTATTTTAAAACAATAATATCAGTGCCTATAGAATGTTGTTTATAATCAGGTAATGCTAGTGAAAACTAAATGTCATAGTGTCCCTCATAACGCTATTGTAGCGGTATATCATCCAATTCATTGACCAGATGGATATAAGAAGATTCTTTAGCAGAGGGGACAGATAACTTCTGTTATCTTATACTGAATGAATGCAAGCAAAGATACAGAGAAAAATCACACTCTTTCTGATTGAACCAATCTATGAACTGTCTGAACAATGGATATCCGCAGCCCCAAAGGAGCCCAAAAAAAATTGGCGCGCGCTGTGCGCGCAAACATTTAGCTTCCTTAGGGGCTAAGCCCCCCCTTTCTTTCAATCCTAGAAACGCCCCTGCTTCATTCTAAATGCATGAGAAAGATCAGGACGTGACTCAACAAAACATGTTGAATGCAAATCCCATTTTCTCAGAAATAACCGCAAAACTCATGTGGGGGGGCTCCTCACCCCACATCCTGTGTGAGGCTGGTGTTGAGCTCGCTCACACTTTTCCTCTGAAATTTGTATGCACCATCATGATTGTGTGAAACCGCTTCGGGAATTTATTGCTGTATACCCTATCAACTCATATTAAACTACAAAAAATGCCTTTAAATGACTTCTTATTCATCTATAATGAATCAATAGAGGGATTTTACCTAATTATAAAGCCACTGATTAGAATTTATCAGGCGATAAATCTGCCGTATCTCTACCACAGACACAGTTTGAACAACAAGGTCTTTAGAACATCTGCCAACAATAAAGATCCAGTTAAATTATAATAACAGGTTCTAGGAGTTATACTCCGGAGACATGTAATAACTCGCCTCTTGTCATTTGCCGAACACACCCGCATCATCCTCATTACAACTAAAAATTCTCACATGCAAACAATGAAGTTCTTGAAATTTTGTGTGCAGTTTAAAAAAAATCTACTTGGAAAATTAATCCCTAGATCACGCCACATATTTGCATCAACACATCAACATATTTTCCCATCTTTTAAAGGGAAGTTTCACCCGTTTTACATCCCACTCATATGCAGATAACTCCATCTGGTTTGTGTGTGCGCCTGCTGTGCTGAATAAAAGCACATCACTGCGAGATAAACACGCTGCTTCCTACTTTGCTGCTGTCTAAATCTGAATTAACGATGTTAAGGTTGGTTGTTGATTTCTGCTGGGAATAAATGGATTCTCTCTTTCTCTGTTTTCAGGAGGAAGAGTCCAAACAATGCTGATTACTGTCATCATATTACAACACAAGGCTCTTTATGAAATGTGGATTTTTTCGCTCCTGTTGTGAGTTGGGAGACGAGATACAGTGAAGCCTCTATTTTTAAAAACATATATTTTTTGATCCTCTTTTCTTCACATGGTTACAAGTGGCCGTGGCTCACGAGTTTCTTGCCAAAGTGCTTTTCATTAAGACCCTCCTCAGCTGCTCCCGATGGAGAGGCCAGCTCCCTGACAGCTCAGCCGCTGCTGGTGTGTGAGTGTGTGAATGGAGGAAGGACCGTTTATAAAAATTGCAGCCCATTCACCATTTACAGTTGAAACAATGTGTGTCTCTAAAATTGACCGAATGGAAAACTGATGCCTTTTTGCTTTTCTGACATTGTGTGCACATTGTGCAAACCTCAGATGACTTATTGAGTGTGGTGCGTATTTATGGCTTGATGCCATTTAAAAGGAGGAAGCATAACTTCCATCACTCAGCCTGCGTCTACAATGAAAAGGCTATTACGTTGTTGTTTTCAACGAAAGAAACTCTATGTCCTAGCCTTGTACCTTTACAGATGAGGAGCATGTTGTGAATAACTGTACTTTTTAAAACCTTTTATGCAAAGAGGCTTTGTGGACAGTGGAATTAATGCGAGCACTCACTTGCGAGCACTCACAATGTAGACATTTTCAAAAAGCTTTTCTTAAGCAAGGGGCTCCACATGCGGTCCCTGTCACATGCAATCAAAATATAATCAGTTGGGACCAAGGTTTTTAGACAGAGGCCCAATCATTAGTTAACATAAGGGGTAAGAATTTGTTGTTCCGCTCAAACTAACCATTTTCTACTATCTTAATTACAACTTAAATCAATGAACAGCAGGTACATGAAAACACTTTAATGTGGTTTTAATTCAGCAGGCAACTGGGAACCTATACCTGTGAATACAACAGTCCAACCAACAGTCAATAATCGCTGACCAATTCAAGATCAAGCGTCATGGTTGAGTCAAACCTGCTCATGAATCTTTTTGGGGTCTCTGTCGTCTTATTGGCTGGCTGTCATTTCTCCCTCCCTCGCTCGGTGCTCTAACTCAGCAGCAGCTCCAGCTCAGTCACCGTGGAGAGGTGCTGAAGAACGGTCGGCTCCTCGTACTCTCATATTAAGGTAAGGGACTTTAGTCTGTGTCTGTTTATTAATGTCTCGTTTGCATGTTATCACAGGGAAGTTGCAGCATCTTTCCTCCAATATGATTAGTTGACTGCAATTCTGCCATAAAAAAGTAGTGACCATATTGTCAAGGGCTAAAATTAGTTTGTCACATTTCCATCGTTCGGTGCTAATGAGCAAAATATTCACTAGTCATAAAGGTCAGCATGGATATGATTTTTAATGATTTATCATTTGCATGTGATGTAGGTAACATTGTTGGGGCTCATTAGGGGAGGTCTTTAACTCATACCCAGGATATGCGTATATCTATGTAAATGTGTTTTGAGGCAGGGTCAGATGGAAGATGTGTGCCTATTGACATTAATCCAATCTAGAAGACGCTAACTAGGCTTCTATAATAAGGTCAGACTATGCAAATAATAATGTGGGATATAAATGTGGAAAAAGTGGTCCTCAAATTATTGAGGAAGGTGCAGAATCAGTGGACGGGAACAAATACATTGACTTCTATTACTTTTTCCTGCCCCGGCTGCCATATCCAAGTTAATAAAATACAGCACCATCACGTTGGAGCTCATGCTGTTTGGTTATATTCAGTCATCCTTAAAATGAAAGCAGATATGTTGCTTATGAGAAGGAAAATGTGAACGTTTAGACATCATATTTTCTACATGTACGTGTGAGCCCTTTCCTACATGGCAGGTCATTTATAATCCATTTTCTTATACTGGTTATAGTCATATAAAAGTAAATCATCTGAGTTTACTGACGTGTTCAGTGCTTAGTGCGCTGTACATGCTAATTTGGCAATTAGTCTGAGGCACTGAGACTCTCTGCTGTGATTGTTACATTTTTCAGTTACAGTTCAGAAAGCCGGAGGAAAAAAAATCCTGCAACTCCATAAAATCTCTGTTCCACACTGTCCATGAATATTATGATAATCTGTCCGTGATCTGTCTTCTCATCTGAAGGGTATAGAGAGAAGCTCACAAGGTCCAACTTTGTACATTTAAGTTATATTAGGTGACATTAGGTCCAAAACATTGCAAATAAATCACATAAGCGCAGAGCAACAGTCTCATAAGAAGACTTACTCTCAATTGGACAATTATAAACACGAACAAGCTGATGATTGTACGAAATTCTCATAAAACTGATTAACACTGCAGGGGTATTATGGTTTATTATAACAAGCTTATTGCAATAACAACATGTGGTTCAATTTAGAAAACTGACTTTATAAGTCTGACTTGAGCGAAATGATGTGAAACATTTTACTGAACCAGGAACTAAATGTATAAAATGTGTGTGTAAAAGGAACAAGAGCAAACTACTGATGTTGTAAATGGACTGTATTAACCTAGCATTTATTCTACATTCATCCGTCACAAAAAAAGAAAAATATGTCCACAATACCCAGCAAATCTTTAGTTTCACATCATCTTTCCTTTATAAAAGGTTTTATTGATGCTTTATAATTATAAAAAACTAATGTTGTATAACATTACACCTGTGAGCCGGACTCAAATCTCATCCGTTTAAAGCTCTGAGAGAGGAGAGATATTTGGAAATCTCACTCCAAAGGGAATATTATGTTGCAATTGTCCTTCCTTTAATTTTGTCTGTGAATAGTTCTCCTCCAAGTGACGATGACCCTCAAGCAGGGGCGTTTCTAGGATTGAAAGAAAGGGGGGGCTAAGCCCCTAAGGATGTTGAATGTTTGCGCGCGCAGCACGCGCCAATTTTTTTTGGGCTCATTTGGGGCTGCGGATATCCAGTGTTTCAGACAGTTCATAGATTGGTTCAATCAGAAAGACTGTGATTTTTCTCTGTATCTTTGCTTGCATTCATTCAGTATAAGATAACAGAAGAGACAGAATTTCAGGGTCATTGTGAAATTTGACAACACAAATATGAACTTTTCTCAAATAGAGAGAAATCATTTTCCTGCTTGTAAAGGAAAGACGGATATACTTGTTTTGACTAGGGCGGAGCTGTCACCTCTGCTAAAGAATCTTCTTATATCCATCTGGTCAATGAATTGGATGATATACCGGTACAATAGCGTTATGAGGGACACTATGAAATTTAGTTTTAAATAGCATTAACTGATTATAAACATCAACATTCTATAGGCACTGATATTATTGTTTTAAAATACTAGAGATAGATATTAATGCAAAGAATAGAGAGCTGTCGATAGTTATTTCTTACATTTCAAATTTGCTCATTCACACTCTTGCTCACTGGAGACATTTTCTAACAAAATAGCTAGCTAGCTAGCTTAGTGTTAATATAGCTCATTACAATATTCCCTTTCATTTGCCTCAAGTAAACCTAAATTTAAGCAGGTAACAATCGTTAGAAACTACAGATAGCCACATTCTGTAACCACCTGTACTTACAATTTCACTCCGTGCATCATTTACTATGAGCTAAACTCCTTGGCTGTAATCCTGCTGTCTTGATGAGAGACGTTACTTGACAGAGTGAGAAAGCCAGCGCAGCAGCGATGCAGACTCCCCAAGGTCCTAGTGCCTGGTCTTTTATTGTTAAGTATTATGAGAGGCTATTGGATGTAATTTGAAGGGGGAGAAAACATAAAAACCAGAAACGCACTCACATATATAGCATGTTAGAGTTATAAATAACTTGTCCATGTGTAAAACAATAGTTTAATTTAAAAAAAAAATTAAATTTTTTTTTTTTTTTTTTTAAATCCCAATAATTATTTGGAGGGGCTGAACAACATCTTAGGGGGGCTTCAGCCCCCCTAAAACAGGCCTAACGACGCCCCTGCCCTCAAGTAACAAATGTTTCCACTATTTAATGAGGTGCATTAAGATAAAGCATCAGTCTTGCTGAATAACGCTGAAAGGCGCTGATTACAGTCGGCACCTCAGTTAATCACACTCAAACACAAAAGTACAACCTCTAAACGTTGACAACAAACCTGCGAATCGACATTTCCCAGATGCACATCTCAGCGGAGGAGGTACGACACACAGGGCTGCTGACCTTGGCTCTCAGCAACAATTTTATTCAGTTACATGTAAACAGGTTGCATACGCTTTTATACAAAGCGACATTGCAGCCGAGGAGCATCACTAAAGCTTCACCTCTATGTGAGCATTATGTGCTGAATCTGTTCAATCTGACAAAGGGACCTCAGTAAGCAGTGGAGTGACGCAAGTCCTCTTATTGAACATCAGATAAGAGATTAAGAGGCGATACGATAACATGATAAGAAGTTGATGTTGAAAAGATAATAAGCAGAAAATAAGCAGAAAAGACAAAAAAGAAGAAGAGGAAAAATCGAAGATGAAGAAGCAATCTACACCAATATTCTAATCTAAACCACGTTGCACCCTTCCACCGAGTTTGATGGAAATCCATCCGGCAATTAAAAAAAAAATCTTTTTACCAACAAGCAGCAATACAAACCAGCTAATAAACGAACGGGTGGATGAGAAAACATAACACCCATCCCCCCCAGGTGGAGGCAACGAAAAAAATAAAAAATAAAATAAGAGATAAATAAAGGATAAAATGTGTCTCAGAAATGTTTTGTTGATGATGTCCCTTTGTCCATTTAGATGTGTCTGAGAGAAAAGCCAAGATTCACACTGAAACCTCAGGGTCATCGAGACCAGTGAATGATCTCAGCATTTATAATCATAAACCTTTTAATAATGTGCTCTTTGCCTCTCACTGTGTCGGTAAAAGCATGGACACTCAGTAATGGCCTTCCACTTAGATCCATCCTGTGATTCTCGATTCAGGTGTTGTTAATGTTCTGCGGTGTTGTTAACTGTGTTTTGAGCAGCGTAGGAACAGAGCGACCATGGGAGAGCAACACAGTGGCTCGGCCGGAGTCACACAGCCGTCTGGGTCGGGCGAGCAGACGGAGGGACACATTTACGAGGTTGCGGTGCAGAGCAACTCCACTAATCACACCTCCCAGTTTGCAGATGTGGCCCTGCTGCAGAAGTTCAAGTCCCTCATTATCCCCTGCTACGTACTGGTGGTGGTGGTAGGCGTCTTCGGCAATTACCTGCTCCTCTATGTCATCTGCCGAACCCGAAAGATGCACAGTGTCACCAACTTCTTCATCGGCAACCTGGCCTTCTCCGACATGCTCATGTGTGTGACTTGTGTCCCCTTCACCCTCGCCTACGCCTTCAATCCACACGGTTGGGTGTTTGGCCGCTCGATGTGTTATCTGGTGTTTCTCGTCCAGCCGGTCACGGTCTACGTTTCAGTCTTCACACTCACAGCCATCGCGGTGGACAGGTGGGTGGATGACAAAATCTGCAACTCAAAAGTTCTGTCTAATTTTAAAGTCCTTTTTATTTTTCCTCAAGTTTCAGTGTGTAAGATCTAGTTGAAAAGGATCTATTGGCAGAAATTGAATATGATATAATGCTAGTTCTCGTGTGTTTCATCTGAATTGTTTTTTGCACCCTAGAAAGAAATTTATATATTAAAATTCTTAGTCTTGAAATCAGGAGCAGGTCCTGTCTACAGGGGCTACCATTTTTTCAAAGTAGCCCAAACTGGACAAACTTAACAGCTTTTGAATTTCTATGACAACTGAAGGCTACGACAGGTTCTCTTTCATGTATTGAAGGGGAGGCTGAGATGAGGGGTATTCAGCTGCAACATGCAACTTCACCACTAGATGTCCCTCAATTCTACACACCTTTAAGCTCTCTTCACAGCTGAGTGTACGTGCTCGTTGGTATTTGTCCAAGAAATTCTTGAAAAAACTATTCAAATCTCAAGAGACTGTCCTGATTGAACAGTCCAAATAACATAAAATGTATTCCCTCTCTATATAATCAATTTACACACCATTCTAAGTGAGTGGAGTATGCCAAGGCAGAAATTAAAGCACCAAGTGTGAGCATTACCAATCATTCATCATTTACATTTAGTAATTAGGCAGACTGGTTAAAACGTAATTACTTTTACAGCAAAGATTCAATGCTCATGTTTAATTATTGAGTCGTAATTGAATTTAACCCTACGTAGCTGCATGAGTGAATCTTTAAGAGGAAACTTAAAAGACCTGCAGCAGTTTTTTAGCAGATGGGAACAAAATCACGAATCAAATTATCCTGCTTTGTACTCTGAGCACAAAAAGGAAGAATCAGGTTTGGGCTCAACTGACACGTCCCCTCATACACCCCCAGAGATCCACAGAGTAGTTGCTGCTCACTGCATAAAAGAAATAGAAATAAATAAAGGATCCTGCAGGATAAAGCTTGTAGCTGGTTTCTGTCCCTCTGGAGCTGCGGATCAAGGGCGTGAGGATTTCACTTGTCAAAAAAAATCACCTTGGTTTTGCTTTCAAAGAGAATCTGTGTGTTACTACTGCTCCCCGTGACTTAATCATAAATTATTTTCCTCTGTTTCTTCTTGGTCTGCTCTGTCATACCTGTCATGTAGAGCATTGTAAAGTAAAAGGTTTAGAGCTAATTATATATAGACACTGAGTAATCTAGTGAGCTGAAAGTGATTTGAAGTTCTATTGAAATTGTGTTGCAGGAGTTATGATGGTAAATCATTTCATCATATTTTTTTCATACATTAAATCATGGTAGATAATAGGAGGGTATGTTTGCATCCCATGTTTACTTCTCTGTAAGAAACATTACACAAAACCACTGGATGGGTTTCCTTATGAAAATTTTCATCGATTATTTTTGAGAATAATTCATTGATCTTGATGAAAGAAATGAAATGTTTATGGGACTGATATTTATAAGTGCATACAATTTGAGGCATATCCAAATCGAGTGAATTTGAATGTGGTTTCATTTGAGGGCCTCAAGGTTTTGCACTCAGTAACAATAAAGTGTTAACCATGGATTAGTTTGTGCCATTTTTATCCTCTTATGCAGTTTCTTGTTCGTTGCAGATATTACGCAACCGTCCATCCCCTGAAGAAGCGCACCTCCGTGGCCACCTGTGCCTCTGTCCTCACTGGCATCTGGCTGCTGTCCTGTGGGCTGGTGGCTCCGGCAGTGGCCCACACCTACCACGTCGAATTCAAGGAGGAAGGCTTCACCATCTGTGAGGAGTTCTGGTTGGGACAAGAGAAAGAAAGATTCGCTTATGCATACAGCACCCTGCTGGTCACATATGTCCTGCCGCTGTCGGCCGTCTTCATCTCGTATCTCTGCATCACTGTCAAACTGAGGAACTGTGTTGCCCCGGGCCACAGGACACAAGGCCAGGCAGGGGTTCAGCAGGCTCGGAAGAGGAAGATCTTTCGCCTGGTCGCACTCCTGGTGTCTGCCTTCGCCGTGTGCTGGCTCCCGATCCACGTGTTCAACGTGCTGCGAGACGTCGACATTCACCTCATTAACAAGCGCTACTTTTTACTCATACAGCTGCTGTGCCACCTGTGCGCCATGAGCTCCTCTTGTTGTAACCCTTTCCTCTACGCATGGCTACACGACCGCTTCCGCACGGAGCTGCGGAAGATGTTCGAGTGCCGCCACCGTATTGGAGCGCCCGCCAATCAGTGTGCCGCCAGTGTGGTCTAGTAATTAGTCGGCGCGGTAAAGAATGAATGGGGTTCATCCAGGCAGTGCATTGATTATTACGTTGTCTAAAAACACAATGTATTGGGCCGGGGTGGCTCTTGAAGGGAGGCCACTTTTCTGGGAGTGTGAAAGGGTGAAAGGGTTCGGTCAATTTCATTAGAAAAATAAAATGACCAAGAAGAAATTTTACCCCCAACAGAAGAAAACAAAGGATTGTTTATCCTCTGTGGGCCATGAACGACTCGAAATGTCCACCCCATCCAGATCCAATTGTATAAAAGAGTTGATTATTTGCCACAAGGTTGCTGCTATAGGAGAAATCTCAGACAGAGTACAACCTGCTAAAGGGTTCATCCTCTGGGAATCACGATTGTGCCAAGTCAATTTCGTGACAAACTAAAACTTGAACTTTGAGATTTCTTCTACAAAAATGAAGAGACATAGGGTCACTACTGAAAATGAAATTCCAATGGGCGTCTAGTACCATTATAACCTATTCTGTGGTAGGCATGAATCACAGAAGCAGATTCAATAGAAATCAGGTCATTAGCTGATAAGATAACTTGTCCTGGACTCTGGTGTTGGGTAGAAAGATAATTTCCAATAATGGTGTCAGAGGTCACCAACATCAGGATGGGAAAAAGGCCCACAAAGGTGTTTGGGATCATCCTCTGGAAACCACGACTGTCCACACCAAACTTCAAGGAGGGTCAACCCTGGGCCAAACTTGGGATGACCCTTGATCCATCCATCCATTCATGGACTTAGAGATACATGTTTCTCTCCTGGGAAAACGTTTGTGATGTAAAGGCTTAAAATATCTAAGATTGCTTTTTAATATTTGATGTGACAAATTGTAATGCACAGCATATGTAGGCCACTGTTCTTGTAACCATCTGTTTATGGAATGATCTGTAAGAACGAGATACTGTCCTCTCGAGGGATTCATCTTTATGCTAACCAACGAACGAGGATTCACATCTAAAATGACCTAGAAATGCCAGATAAGGCATAGTTAAGCTGAATATATGAAAAGCAAATGAGACCCTCTGTTCAGATCTTGTTTGGAGTGGTCACGGCAGATGAGTTTGTTTCACACCAGGGCACTGGTGTCAGATTTAATAATGTGGTGCTCTGCCTTTGGAGCCAGATGGAATAAATTATCATCATGAACTTGTGCCCCAGGGCGCTAATTTTCAGAAAAGCCAGAGGTTGAATTTGCACCTCGCTGTATAATTTATCCAATCATTTCCAATAGCTTTGTATATTGGCTTATAAAAATCGGTGTAAAATTGAATGTTTTGAAGTGTGGTGGTTGGCTATGTGTTCTCTATGCTGGTCTGTATTCTCTACATGTATACGTCCTTCTGACTCACGGCAGGAGTGGAGGTGGACGGGGGGGCTCTCTTTGCACCTGTATGAATGAAACAGGATTGAAGTGCTACGATCACTGAAGAGATTAAATCATTGTCGTTACAGTTGCTTTCTCCTTATCATTTACTCTGCAACCCAATGGCTTTGGCTACATACAGCATGTAGTGCTTTTAATATTAGTATCTATTCTTTGTGATGTAACATGCTACAAAGTTATCTAATGTGGGCTGTGTTACCACACACTGTGAATAAAAAGGGCACACCAGACGACCTCTCTGCTTCAAATCAATGTAGCTGCACGATGACAGAAGACAGAAGGAAATTATGATCGATTATATCTGCTAATTAAATAACAGGGAGGACAGAGGTGGTCCCTGCATATCAACTACAGGCCAGTTTCAGACATTGAGAGGATTTGATGTATTCATGGACGCTTCCTTAGACGTGTCGTGTGTGTATTCTATGGTTAAACAATTAATACAGATTTAACATAACTATGTTTCTGTTCATTGCAGTTGAATTTCTTATCAAGAAGTGAGAGCAAAGTTGTGAAACCTCACGTCAGTTTTAGTATTTCACGTTCTACTGACTTTTACTGCATCAGTAAACATGTTCACATTGACACCAATACTCTCACATTAACCATTAACACAATAGTGAGAATTTTCTAATTTCCTTAACCTGAATAAAGTCATACCCCGACTTTAGTCGCATCATGTCTACATGTATCCATCATTATGGCTTTATAACATTCTTTTAGAGTTTAAAGTGTTTTTGGACGGTTATTGTCGAATGTCCTGGGTTGGAGTGAAAACAAGAACAAAAAAATTGTTTTGATTTTTAACAAAGTGTTCTATTCAAATGGCCACTCAGCCATGATGTTGACATTAAGCCCACATTCACAATACCAGCACTCTGATATACTGATATTTAACTAAATCTATTTCCACCATCTTTAATTATTTCACTTATAACAAAGATGTCCTTCTGTGACATTTCAAAATGTCAAATACAAGTTGTCATAAATGTGTAAAACGCAGCAAGCACCATTGATTATATTCAAACTCAGCCCCTTCCTGTATATTTCTTCAGAATGAACAGCATCTCACAGTGAGTTTCCCTTGATCGGTTAAAAAACAAAACAACTCCCTATCTCACAATGTTAAAGAAAGTGGAAAAACATTCCTGTCTCCTGATCCGAATCTGCAACACAATTTAATTGGCTTCCTCCCTGACCTTTACCGCACACTTCTCTAAAACTGAAGAAATCCTTTGGCAGAAGTAATAATACATAAAATTACATAAAAAAACATTGCGCAACATTTTATTGACAAACTTTCAATGAGAAACATTGGCATCCTCTTTTTCAGACAACATCTGCTGCACTAGGGCGAATTCTCTCACTTCTCGGGGCGTGCGAATGTATGAGTCAATTTCAATGTCGCAGATTTCTTCATCACCAGTTACATCTTTGCACTCTGGATGTGGCGCCCTCCTCCTCTTCTTGGGGTGAACCACACACGGGGGAGCAAACAGCACTCTCTTCCCCCAGTTTGGCTCTTGGTTCCCCTGAGTGCCGCCGTGCGGCTCAGGCGACGTGCACAGATTATCATCTCCGTCTCCTGGTTGCTCAAACACATCAGTTCTTACTTCGCATCGTTCCACAGAGGAGGTATTTGGAATTTCGGGGATTTCAGATGGAACGCTCTTCTCATTCTGAGAGTCCTCACAGCTGGTCCGACCCTCCTCCAGCTGGGTTTCCTCATGGGTTCTCAGAGCCCTCCTTAGCAGGGCGAACCTGTGCTGCAGGATATCCTCAACATGTATTACCACATTCTCTGGAGTCAGGTCTTCCCTGACCCAGGGGAGTTCATTGCCCAGCTTACACAGCACCTCCTTCATCTCAGCGACTCTCTTCATAGCCACCTTTTGCTTATTCACTTTGGCGATCTTACAGAATTTTTCCAGAGTGAGTTTCAGTCGTTGCTTGGTGGGTTTCAGCGACTGCCAAGCCAAATAGATCGCCGACATCATGATGGGGACGGGCTGACGGCCGGTAACGATCCAGGTGTCCGCTGCCAGCTCCACCAGAGCTACTGCTCGCTTGTTCAACAGCCGAGGGTCTGCAGAAAATTCTTCAGGAGCGTGAAGAGGGCTAATTTTATACCTGAGAGAAAGACACACATTACAAATGCATGTTAGATGTACACGTGAGATTAGAGCAGTAGTGTAGTATTAGTTATTCCACCTAGTCGCTCTCAAGCAAAGCAGCAGAGCCATTATTTCAGTAAGATCAACTCAAAGAAAATATATATTAACGAAATCATCACCGTCCAATCATGAAAGTTTGTAATAAACATTATAGATAAGGCCTGAGTCATAAAAAAGTACAACATTCCTCAATGTTAGTTCAATTACCAGTCCGCTATCTTTTTATGTCATTCATCTGTGTAACATTTAACATGAGCTATACTGCATCCAGCCACCAGGGGGGGGTGATCCAGATGAATTTGCATCACTATTGAGGAGCTTTTTAATGTCGTCCATCTTTAAATACAGTCTGTGCTTGAAATGAATGGATATTTATCCGTGGCTAATCTTCAAAGTAAGAAGAAAATCTTTTTGATCTATAATTTCTATACATCATTGTTTCAGAAAACTGTTCTTCACTTACTCCTGACTGTGGGCCTCCATTACATCAGTGATGCTTATCGTCGGAGCCGTAATGTTGAGAGTCTGGACCATTTCTTTATAAATTTCTCCCAGCACCATTGGGTCGGCATCCAGCAGGCAGCTGATGGTTCCCATGGTGATGGGCCAGTTAAGCAGCCTGCAGCTAACAAGCACACAGCACCCGCCGAGAACTTCCTTCCTCTGGAGGCTCACGTTGATGAAATGTTCATGCTGATAGGCCTGCGTGAAATTGGTTTGCGAGAGAGTCTCTATTTCAGGGTTGACCCTTAGAGTCCGACACATGGCTCTCACACGCTGTATACCTGTAATTATACATGAGAATGAGCACGTGGGTGCAACTGGCTCAGTTATACAGAGGAAGTTGCTGGGTCATAACAAACAAAAGTCCTCTGAGGGAGGAGGTCTCACCGTATAGCAGGTTTGGACATGGTTTTCTGGCCACAGCTGTGGTATGGCTGTAGCTGACATCTGTGAAATGAACAAAGAGTCAAAGCTAGTGTGATCAAATATACAATTTACAACAGAATTAGCCAGTATAAGGCTTTTTAAATGACAGGTAAATCATTCATAAATGCAATTGACTCTTTTCCTATTGCACGAAGAGCGTGTCCCTGTTTTTTCCCTCTCGTGCGTCATACTTTGTCATGAAAGGTGAGAGGCTCTCTCACCTCACAAGCACCTTTGCACGTTCACCCGGGTGTACACCTGGTTGTTATAGCTAAGGGTTCCTGATAAACTGCAATCCGAGTGGATCTAGTGTACAATATAATGTCTGTCTTCAGATTTAAGCTCACAGTGTTGTTTCTTCCAAAAAAAATGTGTTCTTGAATTGAGGGTGTGACAAAAAAAACTATATTTGAAAAATTATTGCAATATAAGAAAAGTCCAATACATCAATATGAGGAATTATAAAACAAATGATCTACGTCAGATTTGTAAAATCTCTTGGTGTTGATCAAGAGTTTCCTCGCCAAAAGTATTTAGCATAAAATAAATAACGTGACATTTATCATGATGATTATCCAAATCGACTGGTATTAACATTTTTATATTTTTAGATCATTTTTTACCAGATCGCCCAGCCCTCATTATAACGTTCTAAAAAGGACGATTTATTATATTCTGTCTATCAAACTTAAATAGCTGTTCCTAATAAACAGCAATCTGATTGGATCTACTTTAACTGTCTGCAGATTGTATTTCACAATGTTTTCCCCGTATTTAACACATATGTAAAAGTACATTTGCTTTTCCGTCTTGTGAGAACCACAATCAAAATAAAATGGAACGAGAGCGAAAACGTACTTCATGAGACATTACGTAACAGGAAGTGAGCAGCAATTGTAGTATGAAAAAGACGTAGGAACTTTTTCCGTAGTTCGATTATTGCTTCTTATTTTACTAAGCACCAAAGCAGGAAGGATTCAGAAATGAGGTAGCAGGTGGCAGGTGAAGCACCAGGAAGGGACATGGTTTATTTTTACCAGGATGATGAACACATGTATGTTTGTCTTTGTACTGGAAAATAAATCAACCCAAGCGAGAATCTTGTCTGGACACTGGACTTATGAATTGCCTGAGTTGTTGACAAGGATCCAGTGAGAGCTGGTGTTTGGAGGGAGGGGCTTGGGTAGTGTGACACAAATCAATAATCTAACAGAACCAGTCCATGTAGCTGTGTGATCAATGGAGGTGAAGGATTATGTGTCCTCGTCCCTGCTCGTACCTGCTCCTCCCATCACATCGTTGACCAGCGTCCCCTCGGACACCACCGCCCCGCAGTCCACGCACACCCGCTGGGTCTGGCAGTGCAGGTCGTCGTCGATGATGTTGGAGGAGCCGCAGCCCGGGCAGCGCAGACCCGGCCCAGGCATCGTGTGGATCAACTAGAGCTTTATAAAGAATTAAAGGTTTAAAGAAGAGACATGTGACTGGTGTTGATTTGGTCTCAGCTGTCACCAGAGAAACAAACAGACTCTAAACTCAAAGAACAACAAGTGAACTCAGCTGCAGGTTTGGGGAAGGAGCGAGAAGCAAATGTGTCCGACCAGACACAACGTTCCGAGGGACGAAAGTTCCGCTTGCTCTTTTAAGTGACCTAGGAAAAAAAAAATACGACTACTACGACTACCACTCATAATAATAATAGTAATCATACTAATACTACTACTAATAATGCACTTCAAACATTTGAATGGATGCATATAATATAGAATACAATAGATAGCCTTGATTAAATAAATATGAATGAAGGTAAATGTCAATTTTAATTTGTTTAGGTTTTAATTCAAGCGGTTTTATAGGGATATAAAAGAAGTTAGAAGATTAGTCAAAGTTGAATAGGGAGGGAATTCCAAATAAAGTCGGGATGAGTATTCTTAATAATTGTGTTATTAGAACCTTGGATATTCACACAAATCGCAACATTAGACAATTACAAACTTCTTTGAAACTATAAAAAGTTGGTTATTTTTATGAAAATGCAACCTTTTAAAAGGATAATATTGTAACAGACATCACACTGAGTATTATTTCAGAAAATCAAGACAGTTGTTTAATCATGTGTTTATTCATTTTGCATATATTAATACCATGAAGCAGTGACCTCAGTACAGTAGAGAATGGCAGTATATACCATGTTAATAGCATGAGCTTCATTAAAGTGCTTTTAAGGTTTAGAATCACATACACGTTTGACATTCAGTACAAGAGCAGGAAACTTTATCTACAGAACAAGCTCATATAAAGAGCAGAATAAGGCTCTTGTGTGTACTGGACATGTAACAGACGAGAGAAAAACAGACAGAATGAACTTTGTTTTGCCTTGAAAAAGAGAAACAAGTATTGAAATCAATTAACGACTCAAGTTTTATTAACAGACAGAATTTGACATTAAAAATAATTATAACAAATACATGTGCAAAAACAAAGAAGATTTGTTACAAAGACAGACATGTACATAATGTAAAAAAGTGTAAAAGATATATCTAAATATTTAGAAAAAAGGAACTGCAAGATTTCTTTTACTAAATATATTGTTTTTCTGCTATTACTCATTTTGCAATGAAATTGAACTCAGACCTCAACTTCTACTCCCGTTACCATTTCAGGGTGAAGTTTACTGTCATGGGACCGTTGTCAATCAGGTTTACATTAATTATACAGATGGAAATAAAAGCATCTGCGGGAATCCCGCCTACACCGTTCTCTTCAGAGAGTTCAATGACATCAGGATGCTGGGGCTCTCTTCGATGACGCGCACGAGTAAGTTGTCGATGTACAGCTCCAGCTCTGCTATCGTCTTGTCCTTCTCAGAAAGCTGCTTCTCCTGTTTCAGCACCAGGGCGATGAGTTCCTTCTGAGTCAGCTGGGTGTACGGTCCTTTGGGCCCACTGTCATTTACCTGCGAGAGAATCTGAGAAAGTGAGAGATTTGTGTTACATTTTTGTTTGTATCCAACGTTTAAATCTTTCATTGAGTATATAAATATTCCCTGATTCCCTAATGAGAAAAATACCTTTGTTTTATCCTGAACTTCTCTTTTCTTCTCAATTTCTGTGGAGTTGTTATTTTTCTCCGACTGAACAACGGGAGCGGGTTTCTGTTCCTGAGGATTAAGAGGTTTTACCGGCTGAAGCCTGCAGAGACAGAAGAACAGAGAAAGATGGAGATGAGCAAGTTCAAAATCCGTTCATGACACTTCCATATCCTCATCAATATCAGTATTTAGCAATCAAATGTCATTGTTAAGGCTGCGAGCTAATTCATGCACATACACACACACACCTTATCGGATAAGAGTCAATAAATAATACAAGCAAAAATGAATGATGTATGAGTTTAAAGGATGAAAGATAATAAGGGTGAATCGTACAAGACTTTCAGGAATATGAAGCGTGATGGGTTTTTCTTATGAGTAAGTATGGTGTGAGATTTGCAGCTAGCCGTTTGTGTTGTATAATTTAATACGGCTGCGTAACATTCTGTGGAGGAACTGAACTGCCTCACCTGCGGGACGTCGGAGGAGGCCCTTCCTTTTTCACACCCGTCACCTCTGCAGTGCTCTGTGCTCTCGCCGGCTGCGGCTCTTTCAGTGACGTGTCCTGGACGGCAGCAGTGATCTTGACCTCTGGCTGTGGGGCACGCGTTTGCTTTGCAGCTTTATCGGGTGCAGCGACACCGGCAGCGTCGGTAATGTGGCCTCCGTCGGCGTTTTGTTGTTCTAAAGTGCTTGATGTGGGAGGAGGTGGAGGAGCACGGGCCATTTTGGAGGATTTGAGTTTCGCCTGAGAGGCGGCATCTTGGGACGCGACTGGTGGCCAGTGGACTGAACCGGGTGTTGGTGAATCATCTTGTGCTGTAGGCTCATCTTCGTCGTTTTCGAAGGGATTTGAGCTATAAATGACAGGGACTTGTTTTGTCTCTGGGCCAACCCCCAAGGAAACAGAGAGGCTTTTAGGTTCAGAGGACAGCTCCTCTTCCACTGAAGGTCTAGATGGTGCAGGGCGTTTACTGTGTTTGGCCAAACCTCCTGCTCCTTTGGCGTCAGTACTTTGCATGGAGCTCTGAGGGTTCTTCATGTCTGTTCGGGATTGACTCAGGGGAGCGATTACTTGCACCGAACGCTGAGGGAGAACACTGGCGGTTTTGACGTCTTTGTCATTACTCTGCTTGTTCGTTTGTGCCGGATGTGGTTTGGAGACATCTTGCTCCCTCGGACTCTCGGCTACATTCCCTCTTGGAGGCTGAGGAGCCGGTCGCTTGTCCCGCTGAGCTCCAATCAGGTCCCTTTGATCGGTGGAGCGAGTCTCGCTTCCCACTGATGACACAGCAGATGGATATCTGGAAAAGAGACGTATACTATACAACGTTCCAGCACACTTACTGTTTCCTACTATTTAATGAATATCTCAAAGGATTATAATCAAGTACAAGTCATCGAGGATGTTTGGGGGAGAACAAATCATTAAAAGGATTCAAACAAAAAAATAAGCAAGAATATCCCCATTTTAAAAAGCTGTGTAATATGACAAAACCTACTGCCGTAACTAGAGTGTAAACCTCCACCAAGGCCCAACAGCTCCTTCATGAAACCACATTTAAATTCACTCGATCCAGATATGTTATTTTTTTGCAAATTATTCTCTGAGAAATTTTTAAATCAATGGAAAATGTTCAATCAAATAAAGCAAAATTATTTTCTTTTGTGTAATCTTGCGTCCCAACAAACAAACAAACCAACCACCAAACAAACGTAACCTATTGTTGGTCGCAATGAAAGATGAATATGCCGAGCAAAACTCAATTTGCCCTCCCACACTGTCAAACTCAGAATAAATGTCTGGAAGCCTAGGGTCATTTCCTCTCCCTCTTCAATCGGCACTCAATATAATGAGGTACGACTGAGCTGCAGAGTCTCAGATGACGAAAGAAATCCGTCCCTCAGACACACACAGCTCACAGCAACTCTAACGCCGGCTAACAAGCACGGACTGATGCAGGTTTAATGATGGTGTCAGTTTTAAATAGCATCTAAATGGGAACTTGACTGTGAAACACGTGAGAACGGAACATTCAGATCAACGTTTCCTTACAGAACTTATTGTACTTAATATAATAAGTAATAAGTTCCACTGCCTTTTGTTGTGTTAGTTATTATAATGATACTGGTAATTTATAGTTTATTCTGCTGTACGATATTCCCGACCCGTTACTTTTCCTCTAGCGCCATCATCAGGTTCACATTTCAAACACTCAAAATCAATGGCATTCGTACAATAGGCCTCACACCGTGTTACATCTTTTGTTATACACTATGTTGGATCCATGTAGTGTGACACCACTTGTACTTACCCTGGTTTGACCTTTGACACTTTGGGTGCAGCAGGTGAGTCAGGGACGTCCTCGAAGGGATTATCAGAGCCGGTCTCATCAAAGGGATTAGTGCAGGTGACTCCTGCAGGATTCTCCTCTGCCACTCGGAGTTTCTTCCCGGCAGCTTTGTGTCCTTCCTTGGTTGTACGTTCTTTTTTCTTCTGTACTTCTGCGTCTTTTAACTTTTCCGTCTCCAGCTTTCTGGCCTCTTCCTCTCTTTTCTCCCTCCCAGCTTCCTCCAACCTCCTCTTCCTTTCCTCTTTCTCCCTTAGAATTTTCCTTTCCTCTTCAATCCTCCTCTTCTCTTGTTCCTCTAGTCTCTTCTTTTCCTCTGCCAATCTTTCTACTTCTTTCTTTTTAGCCCGCTCTTCATCCTCTGCTCTTGTCCTCCTCTCCTCTTCAATCCTAATCTTTTCTTCCTCTTCGTGTCTAATTCTCTCCTTTTCCTCTTTCTGTCTTCTCTCTTGTTCCTCCAGTTTCCTCTTTTCTTCTACCAATTTCTCATATTCTTCCTTTTCCTTCCTAGCCCTATCCTCTTCCTCTTTCATAATTCTCTCTGCTTCCTCCCTTTGCCTTTTTTCTGCTTCCTCAATTATCGTCCTCTCCTGTTCCTCCAGTCTCCTCTTCTCCTTGACTTCCCTCCTAACCCTCTCTGCTTCCTCTTCTTCCCTCCTCTTCTCTTCCTCCATCCTCATCCTTTCGTCTTTCTCCCTTTTAATTCTCTCTTCATCCTCCATCCTTTCCCTTTCTTTCTGCCCTAGTTTCCTTCTTTCCTCTGCCAATCTCTCATCTTCTTCCTTTTCTTTTCTAGCCCTCTCCTCTTCCTCCTGTCTCATCTCCTCCTCTTTCCTAATCCTTTCCTCTTCCTCCTGTTGCTTCTTTTGTTGATCCTGTAGTTTCCTCTTTACCTCACACTCTTCCACCTCCCGTCTTCTCATTTGTTCTTCCTCTTTTCTCCTCCTCTCTTCCTCCTTTGTAACTTTCTCTTCCTCAATCATTCTTTCTTCTTCCATTCTCCTCTCTTCCTGTGCTAACCTAGACTCTTCTTCTTGTCTCCTGATCCTCTCCTCTTCTCTCATACTGTCTTCCTGGGCCCTCTCTTCCTCCATCCTAATCCTTTCTACTTCCTCCTCAACTCTCTTTCTTTCTTGTTCCTCTCGTCTCTTCTTTTCCTCCTCAAGTCTCTCACGCTGTTGTTGTTCTTCTCTCCTAACCTGCTCCTCCTCTTTTTGTCTCTTCCTCAAAATCATTTGCTCTTGCTCCCGTCTAACTTTCTCTTCTTCTTCAATCCTTTTTCTTTCTTCCTCCTGTCTCCGCTTCTCCTCAGCCAACCTCTCAAGAGCTTCTTCTTGTTTCCTCAACCTCTCCTCTTCCTCTCGTCTAACCTTCTCTTCTTCAATCCTTTTTCTTTCTTCCTCCTCTTGTCTCTTCTCCTCAGCCAACCTCTCAAGAGCTTCTTCTTGCTTCCTCAACCTCTCCTCTTCCTCTCGTCTAACCTTCTCTTCTTCAATCCTTTTTCTTTCTTCCTCCTCTTGTCTCTTCTCCTCAGCCAACCTCTCAAGAGCTTCTTCTTGCTTCTTCACCCTCTCCTCTTCCTCTCGTCTAACCTTCTCTTCTTCAATCCTTTTTCTTTCTTCCTCATCTTGTCTCCTTTTCTGCTCAGCCAGTCTCTCAACAGCTTCTTCTCGTTTCCTATCATCTTCATCTTCTTTTCTCCTCCTCATCTCCTCCTCCATCCTTGTTATTTCCTCTTCATCCTTTCTATGTTCCTCCATGTCCTCTGTCAAATGTTCTACATCAGCCGTCTCCTCCTCTTCCTCCTCTTCTGTCCAGGCGGAATATTGCCTCACTGCCTGAAGCGACTCCACAGATTGAAGGGAGCTTTCAGGGACATCTTCCATGGATCCATGGCCTGAACTGGCCAGACTGAAGTTTGACCCGATGCGAGAGGTTCGAGTCTGTCGCTCTTCACGGTAAACATGGCTGCCATTGATGCACAAGTTACTCTGTTCTTCGGCGACATGTTTCTGGTGACTAGAGGAGGAATCTTTGCCGTCTGAGCTGCCTGAGCGTTTGGGAATCTTGAACTTGAATTTCTTTTTACCTGGAACGACATGAGAAAAAAAAAATCCACATGCATTTGATTAAAAGACAACAAAAAAAAGAGTAACAATATTTCAGTAAAATAAAAGTTGTTTCTCCTGACCCTCGGAGGAATCCATATTCAGACCAGACGATTGGCTGCCGCTTAGCGACGAGTTCTTCACGGGCAGAACAGACATGGATTGAGACATGTTCTTCTGCAGGTTGGACTTGGAAGAAAACAAAGACTTCATTTTATGTTTCTTCTTCTTCTCATCCTTCCCAGCAGCCATCTCCTCATCTCCGATTGCCTCCCCCTCGCTGTCCGTCAGAACATGACTGAAGGACGGCACCAGGCCAGACGCAGAGTCCGAGTCCTTCTTCTTGCCGCGAACTTTGTCCTTGAACTTGCCCAGTCGGGACCGGGACTTTCCTGCAGCAGAGAGGTCGAACATGCTGGCGGTCATGTTGTTCCTCATGAACTGGATGTCCACAAGAACCTCTCCTCTGTCTTTGTCCGCCTTGCCGGTCTTGTCCAGCAACTTAAACCATCTGTTAAAGAGAGGGATGTTATTAGAATGGCATTTTTCTCATAGACATATTAAGCATCAGGTAATCACAGTCTGATTTAGAACATTATTTCAGATGTTTTTGGAAAATATCTTGTTTCATGCATTGTTACATTCTTAGGCAAAGAACTGATACTTTGACCACTTGGGGGCAGCGGCAACCAGATGTTAAACAACATTGACATCACCCCCGTTCAGTTGACATATTATTTTACATTATCAGTTATTAGGGAACATCATTATCATTCATTTGGAAAATGCGTTTCTGACCCTGCAGGGGTTTGCACTGAAAACAGCTGAAGCCTGAATCTGCAGAATTATCTTCATCATGGGGCTGAGCTACATGGCTGAAATATCAATAAAATTTTACTGCAGATACACAAAAAAGGTCCATATCTATTAAAATAAAATACAAACATATACATCTTATCACAGCAGCTCATACATCTAAGATTATCAGATTATTATCATTAAAACAGAGATTGTTCCAGTGTTTCCAGAAACAAGAGAAAGACTAATGACACACAAAATTTAAACATACATTTTCTCAAGACCTCATGGAAAGTAATATCTGACTTTCACTGGCCCATCTTTGAAGAAAGAACTCTAAATGCATCATTAAATGCCACCTGAAGCTTTTTCATTTTAGCTTGACTGCACCACAAGTGAACCGTGCAGATCGAAATACAGTACAGGCTCTGAAAATGGATATTTTAACATCATCTGCACGCAGTTTCAAAAATAATATTTCATCTTTATTCACAGTATAAGGAACATACATGTGAAAATGAGAACATTTGAAATGTTCAGCGCGGTGAACAGTGGCTCACTTACACAAGCACTATTTCACATGAAACGCTTCCAACGTATATTAAAACTTTCAGCATCCAATTAGTTTTTGGTTTTTAACTTAATCTTAGCTTGGAGTGAACATATGTTTTGGACAATTATAGGATTCAAGAGCCAAGAAACAAGACAATCAAATAAAAAATCATCTGGTACACACAGGGTTTAGTGTGAATGCACGGACATTGAAACACTGTCTGCTGAGCGCTCACATTCCTCCTGTGCTTTCAAGATCACACACAGACTGCAATTACACGAGAGAAGAGTATTACGACCAGAGCAATGTTCCACCACAAACTATACACAACATATGACTCACTATGTGTAAATTCTGTAAAAGTGGAAGCAATCATCACAGCTAAACCTCATGTGAAGTTAATGTTTAGTCAATGTCATTTTCTTTGTGGAGACTATGATCAATCCTGAGGGGAATGGAAAGTGACTCAGCAGCAACTTGAATATTTTTGGAAAGTGTGTGATGATCTAAGGAAAACCAGCAATGTGACCATGAGGGAAAGTTTGTCCTCAAATAATAATCCTCCATTGTCTGTAGCGGGCGTCCATGGTGGAGGACTTATGAATGCTTGCACTGTCTGAAAAACATAACTTCTGCATCATTAGCCTTTTCCGACGTCGTTCCCTTTCCCCCTCGTGTCTCCAATTTTAAATGAAGACAAACAGACTGTGTGAGGAGTCCACTGAGACGAGACTCTGCGCCACTGCACCGTGTCGTGGTCCTGTCCTGAGAGACGAGTCTCGGAATGTGCAGAACATTTTAACAGCACAACGAAAAGGACGAGTCAGCATAAAAAGTGCCTATCAGGCAGAAATCTGAGGTCAGCTCACCACTGAACAAACAACTCCAACTGAAATCTGAATTCCTGAGGAAATGAGGAAGGGGTTTTGTGTGTGTGTGGGAGAACATATTTCCGTCTCGTGGCTGTGGCTCATCTTTCTTAAAAAGCGGGGGAAAAAAAATTCTGCTCACACATGTAGCTTTAAATACAGAAGAATGTGCAGATATTATGATCGTTGGTCTATATAAATATTGCATCATGTTTTGTGTTCATGTATGTGTTGCATTTCTTTCCCTGCAGTAAACACCTCACCCAGCGGAATACTCTGTGTCCTCTCATTTGTCCTGAATCAGATATGTAGAGGGTCTCCCTCCTCTTCCTCCTCCACTCTCAGGAATGTTTCAGATATGCCACAAACAAACTAAAGGAGGGCAACTTTCTCCTGGAATTTGTGATATGGGTGAGATGCTGCCAGAGCTCCTCTACTCCTCTGTAGCTGATGAGCGATGGGATTTAACTTGCACATTTAAGGCCTTAAATATTTAGCTGGGAGGCTCCTTCATGATTTGTCTGACGAACGTCCATTAGCTGAACACTGTTAGATTGATAATATTTATATTCTGCAGCAGTTTTTTTTGCTACGAAAAATGTCTGTGGTATTTAAACTTATATCAATGTTAATGTTGTCCCTATCAAAGAAGAACATGTTTTATCTTACTTCCTGTATTTCAGAAAAGGAAAGCTGATTGTATGCTAATGAGATGCCTGGTATCTGTTTTAATGAGATGTTTGTAAAGTTGAAAATATCTGAAAAGAACCTTATATCATTTTTATATTGGTAAAGTTCAGTATAGAACAGCTTAAACAGTTACTTTATATAGTAATAGCATTAATATATGATGGTATTGATAATGAAGTCCAGGTTTACATTTCAGTTAATCTATAATTATCACGATTGTAATGATTTGTTGTGGTTTTAAACTCTTCTAATTTGAGCAGGGACTGACAAACACCTGCGGCCTAGATTAAGTATATAGTGTGTTTGGGTAGTATAATGGCATAATGTCAATACACAGTAGTGTAAGTGTAAGCCTTACTTGTACTTCCCTATAACACATATTCAGTGAACACATCCACGTATGAAAAAACTGAAGTAAAGTACATCAGTCGAATCAGGAGGGAAGTTGCAAAAGCGTTGAGGCGTTAGCTGGTTGGGTTTGTGAGCTGCGTGCAGGAGGAGGAATTAAAACAGGCCTTCTCTTATCGATGCCTGGGTGATGTGATGAAACTCATTACCCTCACACCCACGTGAACAGCAGGAAGAGCCTTCCTCTGCTGGAGCCAGAGGAAGATAATGCATGACTCAACAGTTTGTACATTTATTCCACCTTCTGCACAAAACACATCCTTCCTTGAGAGGCCTGAACTGCTGATAAGACAATGCTCCGAGTGGCCCCGAGTCCTGCTTATCACAACACACAGCTGCGTGGGGGGGGAGAGAAGAGCTGAGTGAGTAAAAGCAGTGACAGCATCCAAGAACGCTAAAATGTCCAGAGCTTATCGGATTGCCCCACCATCCAAGAGGCATAGAAGCCAAAACAAACGCCTGTACAAAGGAAGCAGAGGGAAACTGAAGAGAAATCCTCATTTAACACGAGTATCACAGACGACAGGTACATTTAATCCAAAAGCGATCACAATACATGCTGCAGCAAACACTGTAGAGGATGGAAGCTGTAATTAAGTCCCTCTTTACTGCAGGGTTCATGACGGGGTTTTTTCACTATTTCACCATCATTTCTGGACATTTATCAACTGAATAGTGTAAGTGAGACATGGGGAGATAGAGGAAGAATCTTTCTCAATGACAAGTTGCAATGTCTGCTGGGAAACATCTACACCTAAGAGCTACCGTGCATGCTGCTGTCTGTTGACAATAACTTGGGGAAGAATTAGCTATAACTACTATTTTTTTTTACATTTATAGTCTTATTTTGTATAAATTAATTTCACATAATACTACAGAACAACTTCTAAATACGACAGCTGAGAAATCCTTTAATTGCTCAGAAAATATTTCACTACATAGAACATCTTCGTCTCCACGACAACTGGGAAAATATAAAGGTTAGTGACAAACAAAAACACAACCACACATCTGCTATACACACACACTGTCATTAGCCATTGATCAGAGGTGCTAATGCACCCCCCAGTGTTTAAAGACATTTATAAAGAAATCTACTTAGCCTTTTGAGTCAATTATAATAATATCAACTAGATGAGAGTCTCTGAATTCAATCAAGCTTTACTCACTCATATGGTATCAGTTCCCTAAATTTGCCTGATTCTTTTCCATCAAAATCCATTAATTATTTCCTGGGAAAATGATAAGAAAAAGCCTGCATCCGCACTAAATACTGAATGGACTCTTCCCTGACCCATACCACATTCTTCTACCAGGTTTCGTGGAAACACACTCTTGCTTACAGACAAACAAAAAACAACCAACTGACCAGGGGTAAACACACAACCTCCTTGGTGAAGGTAATAATAATAATAATATTAGTGTCTCCTACTTTTGCAAGCAGCGTGTGTTCACAATGGGTTTGGATAAAATGGCTTGAATCATTTCTTCCAAGGATTTGAAAACACTACGCACTAACAGTATTGCACCACCAGCATGTGAAGACCTGTTTGTGTGTCGGTTAATCAGCCACAGTGGAATTCTCTCCAGTAGAAATGACCTTGCTGGACTGTCCCTGATGCCACTGCACTGTTTGTTTTTTGTAGATAAAACTGTCTGGAATGTTGAGGCCAAAGCTGGATTTGAACCTCAGGAGGTGCTTTCACCGAGCTCACTGTAAGATCAACAGAGCGTTCACTCTACACCAGCTAAAGCATGTTTACTACCGAAAAACACAAGTTTCCTGTGCACACAAAAACACACACACATACTCAATCAACAAAGAGCTGTGCTTCAGTGAAACTGTATCTGATTTTCTAATTAATAATGCAACGCACAGACAGGTGAAGCTCAGCTGAACATGTTTCAGATCAGAGGAAGGAGACAGAGGAGTGTGAGATTCAGTCGAGCACATAACTCTGCCAAGGACAAACACAGTCTCCTTAACTTCAATTAAGCTGCATGGACCAAATAGCACATACTCATCATAGATATGGTAAATGAGGAGGAGAAGGAACTGGTGTGTGTGTGTGTGTAGACAAACAGGCTGGTATGCAGTCTGCTTTTGTGTAATACCAATCACATGGCGAGGGACTGAAATACCCAGGAACGGCTTATTGTTGCAACAAAAGTTTTCCGTTCTTACTGAAATACAAATTCCTCACTCTGACATGATGATGAATCTTTTACTTAAATCTAAAAGGAGAATGAGAAACCTTTTCTTTGACCACTCGGGCCTACTGAGACCAGTAGCACCAGCAAGGCCTGTAAAACGTGTTCACTGCCATTATTGCCACAAATATGTGCAGGATTAAATGGGTGATTTTGCACAAAATACTCAAAGCTTTATGTTATTACTTCACCTCCTTTGCACATTTGTGTACGAGGTGTGAGTAAAATCGGAATGTGTGATGTTTTGATCCTAGATGGGATTCACTGGGCACAGGGAAGCGACGTTCAGGTCTTCTTTGGAAGAAAATCGCTCTGTTGTTGTCGTCAAGTTCAGTCAATGAAAGAGTAAATCTCGTGGCTCACTTCACTCGCCTCAGTAAATAATGCTGATTGGCATCCTCCAAGGCTGCAGCCTGGGGAACAAATCCCTTAAGCTGCAGTGGAGCGAGTGGGCAACATTCATAAGTCAAACCCACCCGGCCGGCTCTGTGCAGCGATGCATGGCTCTGTGTGCGTCTGTGTGCGTGTGTGTGTGTGTGTGTGAATACCTCACTTAAAAGAAATTGCAATCACAGAGAGAAACTCACGGTCTTTATGAATCAAGCAAAAGAACTTCATATGGAATCCACAAATCCGCAGTTATGAGAGGCTGCATAATTCATATTAATACAAACTTGGTGCTATAGTTTTGAAGGATTTAATAGGGATTATAGTTTTGTCCTGCAGTGTCACATAGTCTAATATGAGTGACAGTAGTTGTTCCCCTGCAGTTCAGGAAAATCAGTTCCTCTGTGCTCAAAGCAGAAAGCAACACATGCCTGATACTGAGGGGTTGCTTGTGCTTTAAAAACACATTCAGATGCTTTAAAACACATTCAGATGATGTGAAGAAGTCTGTGATTCCTTCCAAATACATGCGACTTAAATTTTAAAGGAAAAAAGACCAAACTCTGGTCAAATCAGGTCAGGGGGTCAACAGCAGAGATACACGTTGATGTGCGTCATCCAGGATTTGTCCCTTTTTTAATTAGTGGTTTTAGCATTTAGTATATTTTGCCTTACAACTTTTGCCTTGGTTAAACTTCAAATAGGTGCTTTTGCACTGTGGCACCGCGACTTGCACACTGGACCCCCCGCTGTGTGTGCACTTACTCGCTCTTGCTTCGGGTCTTGTCGTCACTGAGCTGCAGCAGGTTGATGACAGCCTGTCCCAGCTGTTTGTCCGGACCCACCAGGGCCCGGTGCAGGACGTGGACTCGCAACGTGCCGCGCTCTCCTGCTCCTCCACCACCTCCTCCTCCACCACCTCCTCCTCCACCTCCTTCTCCTCCTCCCTGGTGCAGCAGCAGCAGCGGCGGCAGGTCGAACGCGGCCTCCTCCCTCCACACCGGAGCGATGCTCTTCTCCACCACGGAGGTCTGGTACTTCTCCTTGCCCAGGTGCATGACCGCGTACGCATCGTTGGTGCCTCCCTTCCCCTTCACCCGGAGGCCTCGGGCTTGGAGGACCGTTACCTGGACGCTGGTGGGACACCACTGCAGATCCGCCAGGGACATGCTGGTGCCACGTGTTGCTGGATTACAGCAGGAATCGAACTCCGAGGACAGACCGTACTGGTGTCAGGCACCGGCTCACTCTCACAAACACACTCACTCACTGGTCTGAGGAGAGGGAGAGCTTTCCCCCCCCTTGACTTGACTGAAGTTGAGGAAACAGCTGATTGGGCGTGGGCTCACACACAGAGAGGACGCCTTGGATAAGGCAAGACACGCCTACAGATTAACAGGTTGACCTCATGATGAGTGTGAGTGTGTGTGGATAATTCTCCTCACATCACACACTGCAGCAGAGGACACACCTGATTCACGTTCACACCCATTCACACCTGTTCACACCTGGTCACACCTGATCACACCTGTCACTCTGCACCAGCATCATCCCCGATCACCTACACACATTTTTAGTATGGCTGCTTCCTATCCTGACGTGTCTTCGTTCAACTTTAATAGTAACTAAACCCCTAAACCTTTTTTCTCGGCTGAAAACAAATGTCTTTAGGTATCGAGTAGTGTTTTCACGCCCAATTCCTGACTTTTAAAGTGCAAAAGAGTTTAAATTCTACACTTTATATGGAATTATGCTCAGTGACTGCCCTCTACTGGTTACAATCGGGCTATTGCAATTAAATTTTGCCATTGGCTGAGATGTACTTAAGTACTTAAATCCAAACCGGACCCATTCACAAATGACCTGTGACTGAGTGTGTATGAGTGTGTTGTTGCAGCACCTGCACTCCTGCAGTTTCCTCCTCGGTGACGTGCCGAGCTTGCAGCTTTCCACTGATCCATCGAGAACAGATTCACTGCAGGCTGACTGTGTATATTGTGGCAGAGGAGTAATGTCAAAAAGTGAAGTGGGCAGGCTGGAGATTTGGCAGATGACTTAATAAAGAAAAGAATAGCTTCCTCTGTGGTTTGGTGCGGCCTCAGGCTCACATACTGAGAGCTTTGCAGAGGCTTTTACAAGTGATAGTGTCTGGAATTGTATTTCTAGACAAGCCACCTTGTTTTGTTCTGTGATAATCAGCTGTCACATCTACTCCTGCCTCAACATTTAAGTTGTCTAAAACCACCAGAACTCTCCGCTCTAGTAATTACCAGCCTGTTACTTGGATGGGATACCTCATACCTGACAAGCCTGTGACAGCTGATAGGGTTCATACGGTTGGCTTCAGTTTCACATGCTGCTCCAGTTTGAATATTTATCAGGCTGCGGTGCCACTTTCTGCACAGATTCTCCTCCATCTGCAGATGAGACAGATTGAAGGCTCTGGGCATGTTTCTTTGCTTTGTCTGTTTTAGTCCATTAATGGACTCTCAAGAGTTGATATCCTTCCACCCCAATGCACATAAGTGCTAATGATCTTCACAGGCCTGAGTGTGCCTGAGTGGGTGTGAAACAGTTATTTAGTTCTGAATCAGTCTGTCATCCATTTGGAAGAAATATTCTCATGTTATAATAATCAGGACGGTTCATGTCTGAACACTGACTCCTGCTGTTTGAAAAAGGAAACAAAGTTAACATCCCGTCTGATCAGGTTAGTTTCTATTAACATAAATCACAAGTTCTTTAAAAAAAGACAAATCTAACAACCTGAGACCAACAGACTCAAATCATGGCTGACATTAAACACAATGTCTGAAAGTATATGATCTCTCTTACAATGCCCAGCAAAGATTAGAGCTGCAGACACATGTAGAGTCTGGAGCCAATTAGAAAAGAGACGCACGTGTTGGCACTGCCAGTGTCTGTCTGACTGTGATGTAACGACTGTAGTACTTTTGTGTTTGTGTGTGTCTTTGAGTGTGTGTGTGTGTGTGTGCACTTGCTTGGACTATTAGTTATTTGATGCTAAAAAAAATTGGTCGGGCATGTGTATCTGCCGGACCTTGCTACCGCAGCTCCAGGATATTTTGGCTTTATTTCTGGATAGTGGGAGGAAGTGGAGATGCGTCGTCCATTTTTAAATACAGTCTATGGTCACAACATAAAATAAACAACATATCAATCCATCAAGAAATAAATATGTATAAATATAATACTAATAAAAAGATAAATGTAAAAACAAAACATACACTTCAATGCTTGTCTTTGGCCTGGTAAAAAATTACCAAAAATAAATTCTTATTTTGGTAAATCACATTTACCATTTCAAAGTAAAAGTAAACATTATTGTGGCCTCATTGTCCTTTTCTTAAATGTTGGTCATTTCTTTCCTCTTCAGTACTTTCATCCTCTAAATGTTTGTCACCGCTCTGCTCCTTCTGGTCCTGCTCGCCAACAAGAACTTTGCTGTACAGCTTCTGTTGCTCTTCTTTATAAGCGTCTTTCACTTTGGCTCGTTTCAGGCCTCCGTCCCTGAGAGCAGAGAGGAGAGAGAGGAAGAGGGAGACACACACACACACACACACACACACACACACACACACACACACACACACACACACACACACACACACACACACACACACACACACACACACACACACACACACACACACACACACACACACACACACACACACACACACACACACACACAGACACACACACACACACACACACAGAGAGAGACTCAGACACAGTGTCTGACCAAGACTGTAATTCAGCTTCAGGAGCATAACACCTCACTGTTTCTGTCCCTGATAATCTGCTCTTATGCCATTTGAACTCCCACCCCATCTTTCTACAGCCATTACCACATCTAGTGTGGCTGATGTATATCATGGCATTTATATGAAACAATGACTCACCAAATTAGATCCACTAAGCCTCCTTGTGCAGCTATAGCGGCCTTAACTCTGTTTGCAAACTGCACTGCATCCTCTCCTTCCTGCACAAGGACAGTAAAAAGGAAGTTATTCAGTAGACAGAGGAAATAACAGTTTGTCTAAAGGTGTATGATTTGTTGTGACGTAGTTTCACCTCTCTGTTCATAGGTGGTAGATACCAAACACTGCAGACGATGGCCCAGCTGCTCATCATCCTCAGCAGATAAGTCACCAGGCCAAACTTACTGCTGTTCCAGAAAGCGTCACCAAACCGAGGGTCGTACTTGGACAAGGAAAAACAATCGAATCAAGCCCTTGTTCAGGCAACATAAGCAGAAAGTAGAAACAAATATAAAGTTCCTACCTTGATGGCGACTGGATAAACTGTGCAGTCAATTTCAAAGCTCCCCTTTTTAAACATCATCACCGATGTGTTATTGATGCAAGTACCTGCTGATGACACCATGAGCTCGTACACTGAACAACAAACTTCATGTATTTACAAGTATCCTCATCATCAGTTGTTGGAACTCTGCAAAATTATGATACACACCCTCGGGGAACATGAGGATGGGCTGTTTGGTTTTATCAGCAACGTGATCACCAAGCCTGAAATGACAGAAGAGAGCCAAATCTGTAACCAATGACTGCTGATGACAGCTATTTTGTTTAAAATCTGAAATCTAAATTTTTGTACTTGCTGATAAAGGCCTCCTAACTAATAACTAATAATACAGCGGTCGTAGAGACAGTAAGGACTTCATATTGTATTGGGTTAGGGTTAGTGATGATGCACTGCTACCTTTTGGCCACTAGGTGTCTGTCTTTGACTTCTGCTCTGTCAAACCAGATGTGATGGGAGGATCTGCCCATGGCTCTTTGTATCATTCCCATCAACCCTCCGTGAGCCTGGCCAATCTGAGACACAAGTCAAAGTCTGGTTCAGCAAGACAACAACATCTCGAACAGCGTGACAGGATCATTTCAGAATCGTTAAGTCATGTTTCTACCAGAGAGTAGCAGCCATCATTGGCCAAGATGATGACATCAATGGGTGTTGTATGATTGGCCACACAGATGCCCCCATTCTGAGGTTTGTTTCCGCTGCGATCAAACAAGTTTATTCAACACACAGACACTCAACTTACATCCAAGAGCAAAACCACAGATATCTTAAAGTCAAAACTATCACAGTATGTAAACAATAGCTGAAATGTTAAAGGTTGTGTGTACCTGTTGTGATAGGTGATGATCGCTGTGAGAGATCTGACACAGATGCGGTAACACATCATCTGAATCTTCTCACTCAGATAAAACCTTAAACTGAAGACACAGAGCTAAATGCAAAAACACTCACTGCAGATCCTGTATAACTTATTTAAACTTTAAAATATAGTCATTTTAAACCATCTGGATCGCCGCCTGGTGGCTGGCTGGAGAATATGTCATAACCAACCCCCTTCTTAATGTTAGTCTCTGGAACATGGACCAAACTAAAACTTTGTATCCAAGTTATTTTAGCTTCATTTTTGTACAACTGGAAGATTTTTACCTGTTTCATCCATCTTACATACAGTCTATGTTTTAAACCTGAGATTGTCTGATTACAGGACGTCTCACGTATGCTTTGAACAATTATGGGAACTGTACAAAACTTACTCTGTGTTTGGTAAAACCGCCACCAAGGTTGTCAGGACTAGGAGCAAACTAATGCCAGTGACTGCCAGAGTAACCCTGCAGGAAAGAGAATAGTGAAGCAGTTGTTTGCCCAGTCAGCCATTTGACCACGAGATTATTCTACCTGTGTGTTGCTCTGACCTGAGAGGCAGCAGGACCCCGTAGCGGACGAGGACCCCCAAGCCCCACAGGACTGTGAGTCTCAGACTTATGTGACGGAAGTTGTAGCTGCTTCGGGTCAGAAGGTTCCAGCTTTCCAGTTCCTGGGCTGAAAAGCGCTTGGTCACCTCGTCGTCCACGATGCTCTCCACGCCTCTCCGGCAGAAGTAGAAGATGTCCGACATTTCGAACTCCGCCTCTGAGCGCAGACAACCACGAAGCTCCTGGATGTCCTGCTGCAAAGAGGATAGTGGTTCTTTGACTATGATATCTACAATGAGATTGGGAAGGGAAACAAACCACACATTTGAGATAATGAAAAAAAAAATATATCTATATATATACAATAGGCATTCATGACTAAGAAATGTTAAAATATTATTTGTATACCATTGCTATATGGTTTATAGAGTTCCTGATTCCTTTTCTTTGCCTCAATCTCCATTCGTATCGTCGCCCACTAATTCAGGAGAAAACACATTCAGATCAATAGATTAGCGAATTAGATCAATTCATGGTTGTATTTTTTACGCTTACACTGATGTGTGATGTCCAGCGTGGTAAGAGTATAAACTGAGGCTGACTTACATACACATAAACTAATAACCAGTAAATACGAAGTAGCATTAGAAGTAATAAACAAGAAAATACAACGATTCTTAGTTAATGAAACACTATTAATAAAACATATTTATGAATAGTTTATAAAATTTCTGCCAATTGATCCCCCTAAAATCGTCCTACAATTGTCAACATTATCAACAATATAATCAAAGTGGTGAAATAAGGCAAAATGATTCTTGGAGTCTACGGCTCTGTAGAAGAGAAGGTTGGGACGACATGCTGCTGAGAACTCACAGCCACACTCGACAAATTCCGTCCTCTACCCTTTGAATGACTTACTCAAGCGTAAGTAGGTCACAGTTTAGATGCATCAGACGGCTGTGCCACCTGGACCTGGAGAAAAGAACCACCGCTCGATGTGTACGCTAAATAAAACAACTAAACCACACCACTGATGGCCACTGAGCTGCTACAGAGAATCAAACAACGACTCAATCTGAGCCCAATTCTAAAGGTGCGACCACTGGATTAGAACAGCTGCCTTCGACTGTCCCACAACCTCCAGGGAAGAAGGAAAACATTTTGCAATATGCCCCAAAATGAATCTAACTTCGTCCCAGGAGTCTCAGCTCCCTAATGTATGTACACCATCTCAATTGGCCGTCCCATTGCTGAAAGCTTGTTTGTCCCAGAGGCCTGTGCCAAAGCCTACATCCCTGAGGGAGAGGACCAACATGTCTCATGTGTCCTACAATCTGTCTGAGCTGGGACCCGGAGGTCCCATCCAACAAAGAATGCATGTGTTTATCAAATAGGATTACCACTGTTTTAGTGTGTCAAATTTACTAATTACTCTACCGTCCATAATTGTCACAATGTTTTGAAGATAGTGTAAGATATTTGTCTCAAAATGTTGTACAATAAATAAATAGCTCAATAAAATAACATTTTAATTTCACCAAAGACCCTGGTTCAATAACAGGTGAATGCAAAAGGTCAAAGGTCACCAAGCTCACCTCAAAGATCCTGAGAAGTGTCCTCATGTAGAGTCTGCGCATTCCGAAGGAGACTCTGAGTACAGACGGCACGATCATGAAGACGAAGAGGAGGCCGAACCACACAGTGATGGAGATACCGAGACACAGCAGGTTGTCAGCAGGAAACAGAGTCATGCTAACAACAAGAGGCGACACAACCACAAGAGGCGACACAACCACAACGCACACAACCCTGGAGACATCAGCTTTAGGTCGAGTCCCCTGGACGGCACGAAGCCTCTGTGTCTGAAGCAGATGGGGACATCAGGGGAGGATCATCGTCTGTGTGGGACAAAGGAACTATAGAAAAGAAAAGTAAAATCTTAATAATCCCGAATGTTCTCCCAATGTTTAAGCACAATATGAACCATATGTTCTTGTGATATTTTTGTTATTATATTGACATGTTACTCGTATATTTTATGATCTTGGTCGACGGTTTAAAACGGACACATTGGTTGTGGGTGCCCCTGTAAGAGACTGTTATGCTGAAATTCTTCCTCATTTTATTTCTTTAGAGTGAAATTGCCTCATTACCTGACAGCATGAGTACTATATGACTGTTGATTACAATTGTAAAGTGACAGCAGTGCTCTTAGTTCTATGTGAGCTGTCAGACACAAAGTGGCTGAGTGCAGAGAGTCAGTTATAATGAGGGAGTCGATTGTGAGTTACTGACTCACAGCTAGAGTTCAACTGTGAGCTGTGTAGTTAAAATAACACTTTATTATCAGTCAGTGTTTATCTCATGTATTGTAATAATTAAGAAAACAATAAGTATACTCATAGATTTAATTAAAATCAAATAAAAATGAAAGCCTAGTATATAATTGTGTCAAACTTGGACTGGGCAATACGGCCAAAAATGTATATAGATAACATTTTCACATGAGGTAATATCGAGGGAAACATTATTATTTTCTTGCAAAACAAATAAAAGTACAAATATATAGTCACATCTTAAAAGTGTCTCATTAAAGGTAATTTTAGCCACAGATGTATACGTTTTTGTTTTTGTTTTTAATAAGTTTGCTGTGTCTTAGTCTGTTTGTGTGATTTATTGTTCATTTTCTCACACTGCACATATAGTTTTCTTGTTTTGACACCGTATATATATTCGTTTTTATTCCATTCATATTGTTCTATATTTTTTATATTTCCTTACACCTAAGAATAAGTATTCTTTCACTCAAGTATTGAGTACCTTATCTTATCTTATCTTATCTTATCTGATTCGAACCTGTTTGTATGTATATATTTGAAAATCTCTTACCTCACTGCTGCTCACCTTGAGCCAGCTCTCCCTGACAGAAGAGATGTTGGGTTTTCCAGGTTAAATAAAGGAACAAATAAAACAATAAAACAAAACGATAAAGATGGTAAACACTTAAAAGTCCCCAGAGTGATAAAAAGAGTTCAGTTGACTCACTGTTATCTAGTCACAGCACTGTAGCTGCATATTAGCACAACTTCTCCAAGTGAAGCAGCTCTGACCAGGCTCCGGACTTAACGCACTAAGCGTCAGTGCTGATCGGGGAGGATTGAAGCGACAGACGGTCTCAGGCGTTTCTCCATCTGGTCTCATGTCCTGACTGAAGCTCAGGGATCTCTCACACTCTGTGTTTGTTTGTTATCAGCTTCAAACAGCAGGAAAACAGAGCGAACACAAGTCCTCCACAGCCCAAGTTTCTGCAGCAGTTAGTCCCACAACCCCATCACCATTTATATCCAATACCAATAGTCTATATGTATATATATATATATATATCCAGATCAATGAGCTCCTCCTGATGATGGTGCTGCAGGATAAGGAACAGAAGGAGGAGCAAACCTTCAAGCGTCCATGGAGACTTGTGTGTGATGGAGTGTGTTGGCCACCAGGGAGCGATCAAGATGTTTACAACAAGTACGTATACTGTAACACATACACACCGTTAATGTAGAGCACCCACCACACTCTCAACCCCCAACAACCAAAGACTGGGAAATAACCATCGCATCACCAGTATATTTGAATTGTAATGCAAAATGATGCAATATTTAAAAGATACCAGCTGTTTTATGGTAACAGATATGGATTTAACATATGTTGTTTGTAGTTAAAGTCTGTTAAATTTGTTTTATTCCCATGTTCATGTAAAGCATGGTGTAGCTATAGAGAGTTATATTGTAGTTTTTTCCATCACGAATATTTGCTGAGTCCCGAATAGTCAAGAGAAGAAACACACATTAGTCTGTCCAATAAAAATCTTTATTTATATTATCTTTATTTTATGCTACAAATTGCTGTTGTTTTCTAGCATGCATAGTTTCACACAGTTAAGACAAGTAAAATCACAAAGTCAGATTTCCCTTAAGAAGAATATCTTAGCTTTAGAACATGCATATATACCCATGCCCAGTCAGGAACAGTCAGTAAGAATTTCTCTGCCCCAGGAACCAAAGGGCATTTCGAAAACAGCCATTTTAAAAACAAGATCCGATGAATCATATTTCTAGAACATACTGCATAATCTTAATTCACTGCATGAGGCTCAAATAACATTTTTAGAAACTTTCTTTGGCTTTTTTTGTCATAAAGAAGCTAATGCGGCTTAGAATATTGATAATAAAGGTGGTGGGGGGGACAAAGACATAGATGTTAAGATTGTGCTGAAGGGGCAGCTGATGGCTGAGGTTGATGGTTCGATTGAATTTGAGGTATCAAAAGTTAAAAGTGAAAATGCTGCACCAAAGTGAAAACCACTTCAGAACCAGTAGATTCCTAATATCCCCAAAACCAGCACACGTATCGAAGGTCTCTGATAATAATTAAAGCAACAATAACGTCCATGTTTCCGCTGTAGTTTTAAGTCTCTGTTGATAATCTACCGCTGTGATTTAGGTAGAGACGGGGTTTTTTATATTCTGAGTATTCATGCAAAGTAATATTCAGAATTAGGAAAATATACTGGAATTTTAAAAAGGTCCTTCACAGTAGTCAGGAAATGTTGCAGTTGTAAATAATCTGTTTACCTTATGCACACTGAAGGTTACATATATATATCACAGTAAGATGCGCAGAATGAACTGCGTCAGTGCTACATTACATAAAACTACAAAACATTGGCTCGCCCTAACCAGGGTTCAACAACCGTTTCAAAAATCAAATTACCCACATCAGAATTATAGAAATGCCTTTACTAAAGGAAAATAAGCTTATATATATATATTAAATTATATATTATTAATGTACTTATTTTAAGATTGAATGAGGGAGATAATAACTCTACAGTTTAGAGTGCAGAGAGAGAAACAGTATGCACAAAACACAAACGCACAGCTTCAAACAGGATCACATGGAATATTCCCCATATTGCTATAATTGTATTTGTGCTTCTCGGCATTATAAAGGAATGTGTTGTGTGTGTGGTTTGCTGGCATTGGGTCGTTGGTGCAAATGCGTTTCCTCTTAAATGCTACCATTATAAATAGTGTCTGAGCAAAATGACACAAACATCACGTTGCCCATCGGGTCAGAAACAACATCATTGTTACAAATGTCGTCACTAAAGGAAAATAGGCTTCTTCTTCTTCTATTTTTTTTATATATATATATATATAAAGTTAGAAATGCAGCTGTTGACTGTGTTGATGCTTAATAAGAAACAGCAGCAGCATATCATCATCAACAGTGTGGCTCCTGGCAACAGTGGTCAGCCTCTGTGCTCCAGCGTGGCAGTTTCAGGCCGGGGGGGTTGATATGTATTTGATCTCGTGTTCATCGTCAGTTTCAGAAGTTTAAGACTCGTCAGTGTCTCCTTCACTTTCTGGTTTCTGAACGTCTCAGCTCTCGATCTGCGGCAAACTCACCGAGACATCATCCGCACGAACTCTGTCGATTAAAGAGAAGGACAGTTTTAAAAGGGACTGTCAATCACCTGTAAAATACGTAATAGTTAATTAATACTGAATATGTTTCGTTCTCATCAATCAATGCAAGTGGTTTCAATTCAGCTTTCTCTGTGGGTTTGAACTATTTGAAAATATGAATCATGGTTTGCACCTAACTGTCACAGACAGCGTTTTATGTTTTTTTTTTCTCGAAATCTACCCTCTAAGCAGTTTGCAGTTTTCTGAGCAGCAGCATCCCCTGATATTTTTATCCCTGGCAGCCGGCATGCATCTGTTTCTCTGTGTGTAATCTACGAGGTGGCATAATCCCTTGGTATGGAGATAATCTGACAGACCTACTGCCTTCATCCCCACACCTCACCATCAGCGGGGTGTTGGGATTTCAGCTCGACACACATGCTGGGATTTGAAACGTGTGTGCATGTTTAGATCTACTACAGGAAGGAGGAGTAACATGTGTGGTTTGCAAACGATGGTGGCTGTTTTCCTTCACCTTCAAAGTCCACGTGTCCATCTCCGTTCAGATCTATGTCTCGTAGGATGTCCTCCAGATCTCTGTGTCCGACCTGGAGAAGGCAGATTGTGAGGTGATCCACTTAATATGGTGCAAGCTTTAAATATTGAATTCAAAAATAAGACTCTCCCAGTATGTCTGTACCTGTTGTCCAAGAAGTTTCTTCATTGCCTCTCTAAGTTCTGACGTGCTGATCTGGCCATCGCCATTTGTGTCAAACTGAAATGAAGAAAAAGACAAATAAGAGAAGCAATTATCAAAATTCTCTTAAATATGACTGAACCTCCTAAAGATTTAAACCCATTGGGAAATTCTATGGGTTATATATAGCTTCTGTGACCTTTTTCCTCCTGACTTTCCTCACCTCCTTAAATGCATCCCTCAGCTCTTTCACCCCGATCATGTCCGCGGTTTCAGCCAGAAGTTTGGGCCCCATGAGTTCAACGAAGTCCTCAAAGTCAACATGTCCTCCCACTGGGAGACAGAGAGAGAGGAGGAAGTCGAGAGGGACAAAGGGACAAAGCGTGTTTTATTCACGCTCCGGCTGAAGCTTTGTGTTTGAATTGGCTGCAAGAGTGGAAATAAGTCACGGTTTCACTCACGGTTCATGTTGATCTGCTGACTCAGCTCGATCAGCTCCATCTCTGTGGGCATGTAGCCCATAGTCCTCATGCAGTTCCCCAGGTCTTTGCAGCCGATGAAGCCATCTTTGTCTTTGTCGAATTCCCTGAAAGCCTCGCGCAACTCTGGGAGAGAAAATAGATGTGAGTGTGAAATAAGAGTTAAAATTAGATTATTAATTTGCATTCTTTATGGCCCGGAAATGTAACGTACCATCCATTTCTTCTGGCCTCAGCTCTCGGTCCTGTGAAGGATCACAGCGCAGAGTCAGGAAACAAAAACTGCTGATATTTTTGAAAATCATGCCAATGTGCATCATTCCTCACACAACATGACACAGTACAAATACAAATAAATAAATAAATAGGCAACTACAAGTTTGTGCCACGGTGCCAAGAGTCTGCAGGTCTCCCTCCAGCCAGAGAGGAAGAGCTCTGACACCTCCTGCTGAAGTGTTCGGATGCTATGAAACATGTAGATTCTTAGAACTCTGAGTACTTAATAAAGCAAATAATAAAACATAGTTACGTTTTGGGATAAAAGTAAAAAATAGCAGAAAGAAAATTACATATCTAATAATATACGATTTTTAAGAGAAGAAAGGGATCTGACACATTTGCTGTATCCGTTGTGAAGTTGTGTTTTTTCAAGTTTGCCGCTTGCGTGGATTTGCAGAAACGACGGAAAAACCCAACAAATGCACTAGTTCTTTCATTTCTTCTTTATCTGCTACTCCGTTCCACTAAAATGATTCAATCCCAACATCAACAACCATCTGAGGACTGGTCTTTAGAAGAGTCAGTAAACACGCAGCTCAGAACACTGAAAGGTTCAACATCCCTGTTTTCTTTAATAACAAGACATGTGTCATCACAGCAGGAAATAATCTCCAGGTAAATATCATTTTTGCCACCGCTGTTATCATGATTTAATAATCCTCTGACAAACAGCCATGTGTTTATGGGCAGTGTTGGGGAGTAACGGAATACATGTAACGGCGTTACGTATTTAGAATACAAATTATGAGTAACTGTATTCCGTTACAGTTACAAATTAAATAGATGGTATTCAGAATACAGTTACATTGTTGAAATCAGTGGATTACATGACGGTACTTCTCTGTTTCACGAGTTTAATCACTGTCTCGTAAATCCACCGGAGGCAAAGCCCCCAGGAAGCAGCTGGAGACCAGGGCTGCAGTAAGAGCGCCCCGGACCCCGGCGGCGTGAAGAAGCCTCACCGCTACCGGCTCGGGACCGTTACAGGCCCGGTACCGTGGCTCTGAGAGAGTTCCGTCGTTACCAGAAATCTACGGAGCTGCTGATCCGCAAGCTGCCCTTCCAGCACCTGGTGAGAGAAGACCGACCTGCGCTTCCAGAGCTCCGCTGTCATGGCTCTGCAGGAGACCAGCGAGGCACGCCGGGTTCACACCGGACGCTGAAGCGCCGCTAAAATAATATCACCCGTTGACCCAGTAGTATAAAAGCATATGGTCACTTGTTGCTCCAACATTAACTGCAACAGCGTCCCAATTTAATGTCATCCATCTTCAAGAACTTCTCCGCTGTTTGCTCCGTTCAATGTCGGGTGTCGAGGGTAAACTACGTATTCTCCGCCCCCCCCCCCCCCCCCCCCCTCTCTTTTTATCTTTATGACCGCTTGTGTGTCTGTATGGAGGGGGGCATTTAATAATGTGATCGGTCAAATTGGTAAATTTAAAACTCCAGGACAACAGAAGGGGAATACAAACTATGGGATGCATGCTTTATCATTTATATCATATAAAATATGTCATCAATATCGTTTAAAATCATTTTTCAGTGTGTTTCCTGGAGCGATACGCTCGCGTCAAGCGCAAAAAATAGACCCGACGCCGAAACGATCGCTGCACGGCGCGAGGCAGCCTTGGCGCAGGGGGGGGTTCAGCCTCCGGTGGGACCGGCACAGAGGTGGGAGTGGATGGGAGCCGGACATCCAGCTGGCCCGCCGCATCTTGCGGAGAGAGAGTTTAAACTGCTGCTGCTCCACTGACTATAACGACGCCGCAATCATACACTTAAAAAATGCAATACAAACCGGAAGTATTCCAAGTATTCAGAATACGTTACTCAGATTAGTTAATGTAATGGAATACGTTACAGATTACATTTTTGTGCATGTATTCTGTATTCTGTAACGGAATACGTTTTGAAAGTATCCTTCCCAACACTGTTTATGGGTAATGCAGCCTCAGGCACAAACTCACACACACACACACACACACACACACACGCACACGCACACGCACACACACACACACACACACACACACACACACACACACACACACACACACACACTCACACACGCACACACACACTTTAAGTGTCACGTTGTCACAATACCATCTTCTCAGTTGCACCCCGCTGACTTACATGCTCTTAGTGTTGACATTACAGTGAGAGATGATGACCACGCACATTCACGGTGAGTTCCAGTGACTGTGTGTGTACTGCAGTGTGTGCTAATCTCTCCTGGCATGCATGCACATGATATTTTCTGGACTTACGTACAGCCTGCCGGTTCTCAGCGAAGCCCTTGCGTAGAAAGATGCACGCGGGCCCCAGCACGTTGTGCATGTTGGCTCCGTTCTGGGCCAGGGCAATTAGCGGCTCAAGATATGCCCCCCCGGAGCCCCCCTCCTCACAGGACTGCACTGCTTTGTAGTTCTTCTTCTGGTCCTGGAGCAGCATCCAGGGGAAGGGGGGCCAGACATGGGAGCAGGGGCAAAGACAAGGGGTAGAGACCGTGACTCAGCTTGTGGTAGCATGGAGCGAACATGGAGTGGGGATGGAGGGGGGGGGGTACTAAAGCACGAGGTCTGTCAGTCATGCAGAGGTGTTGTCAGGTCTGTCATGATGGAGGAAAACACCTCAGTTAGCATCTCAGCTGGAGGGAAGAGGACTCGGAATCAGAACAGAAAAGCACCAAGCCTCTATAGACACAATCCGCCGCCTGTTTTCATTTAACTGCTCTCGAATCAGCTTGTTTTTTCACCTGCACATTTTCTAGTGTCAAATATAATTCCAATTAATATCTGATTGTATTTTTCCATCTTCTGCTCTAAATCCTACAATAATATTCTCTCACCACAGAAGCTCCAGTGACAAACTGTGAGAAACCCTGTGGTCAAAAAGGCTTATTTGGAGGAGACTTTATGCATAATATCATCATGTGGTCTGGAAGATTACGTTGAGGTTTAGTCAGCTGTTTAAATATAATCACCAATTAGGCCGTCAACTTGGGGGCAGAAGTTGTTCTCACGGAAATCCACCCAATTATAGAAAATAAAAAAACATGCGTCCACTGCCGGATGAAGTCCAAGCATCCAACCCGACTGATATCTGAATAAGAGATGCAGTTTCAACTCAGGCTAAATGCAGAATGCTTAACTAGACACTATAAGAAAATGTTCTCTGCAATTACTTCCACAATATTTCTCTTCTCGCTTTATAAAACACTAAAATGCGTGTCAGGTCTTCAATTACCGACGTCCAACTCAGTTGCTAAAAATCCAGTGACAAGCACGTGAAGTCGACTCGTGTCACAGTGAATTACCCAGAGGCCATTTCTGCTCCCCGTCTTCAGATGGATGTCACAGCAAAGTCAATGAGACATTTGCATGCGTACAGAATAAAATATAATTATTATGCATATTTGTACTTCGCACAGTCGCACGTGGTACTGGCATGCTCTACAAATTACCTTCACTCTCCATCTGTTGCCATGCCACCTCTTCATGCATTCCTAAAGTCCCCCCACCAGAGGAGCGGATGCCCACCGGGTAATCTGACTAAGTGAGGCATGGAGCAGGGATGTCTTCGGGTGTATCTGCGCCAGGAAAAGTGCTACGAAGCAACGCGCTTGCATTTATATAACAACCCACCCCCCACCCCCCCAAAAAGGGCTGTAGTCAAGCAAGAACTTCTCCAGCGAACCATCCATGTTATGCACAGATGGCGTCAACAGTTGCGTGTGCTTCCTCAAGGACGTGCAGCTGCTGATATGAAGAGAAGTCTTTTTCTTGGGATTGTCTGAGCGTCTTTGCAGGAATACAATGAGGACAGTGAATGTGAGACACGCATTGTACGAGCGAAGGTTACAGGGCCTTGAGTTTTAAAAAAAAAAATCATTCAGAATCACTAACTCACAGACCAGTGCGATCGGGTCAACTCTTAAGTTTGTCGACAGGATCTAAATTCCCCTTATTTTCAACTCAGACGACAGGTCAAGATCAAGCAGCCACTTCTCTGACCCATCCGAGATCCGTTTTCCAGGGAGCGATACGACGCAGCGATTAGAACAGCGATGACGTTTATCCAAAAAGACTCATAATAGGATGCAAATGTCGGATTAACGAAGCAGTGTGATCCAAGCCGAATGAGTTTTAAACGGGGTCAACAAGGTCCCGCGACAACAATCAAGACTAAGACACTCTATTGCAAATAAGGACTAAAATAAAAGCATGAGACGTAAGATTTGTCTTGAAATATACTTAATTTGTCCTCCTTTGCATTACAAGACACAGGGCAACAGTCCAGTCAGAACACAAGCAGTCAACCAGTACAGGTCCAGTCAAAAAGCCTTGGGTCAGGTTGGGGGACACACCATGAGACAAACATGCAGGGGATTCAAGGAGACCACAGCTAGATGAAAAACCTCGACCTTACCTTCTTGGTGAAAATTTTGAGCGACTTTACAGAGTTGCCCATTGCAAAAAAAAAGCAAGATCCTTCCTGTTTTATGTTTTCTCTCTAACTGTGTCTGTGTTGGGGTGCCTGTGTGATGCGAGTGCACGTGTATGCATGTGTGTTTGCATATGTGTCCGGGCATGCATGGGAATAGGAGTGACTCGAGAGGGGGAGAGGGTTCAGTGGGTCACTGACTAATACAAGAGGACGTTTGGGAAAAAGCAGGGAGCGGAGCGGAGGTATCATAGGAGGTGGAGAGAGGTGAGGAGGGAGATGACGGGGGGACGTGTGCAGGGAGGACCCACAGGCAAGGGCACTGGGAGGTACGACAGGGGGGGGGGGGGGGACACTGAGACAAAGGAGGAAACGTGTAAACAAGAACGGAGGACGGATCGGAAACACAGAAAGATACGCGAGGGAGAGGGAGCATGCAATGTGACCAGAGCGAGATGCAAGCGCCAGGAGTAGAAAAAGCAAGATTGCTTATTCATTCCATCCTCTCCCCTACAGTGTATTTCCTCCCTCCCTCCCCTCTACCCTCTCTCTCTCTCTCTTTCTCTCTCTCTCACCCTCGCTCTTTCTCTCTCTCGTTCTGTCCGTCCGTCTGTCCCTTGCTCTTTTTCCCTCTCCCCTACGCATATAAACCATCTATGCGAATGTGACAGAAGAGGCTCGTTCGGACAACATTACCTTCCCCTGAGCAAGATGCTGGAGACACTAATCCAAACACACACACACTCCCACACACACACACACGCACACACACACACACACACACACTCACTCACACACACACATACACATACACACTCGATTAAACACACATGAGGGGCTGTGAAGCTAAAAATATAACAAGCTTTCTCTTCCCCCTTCTCTCCCCACTCTCTCCCTCTCTCTTGCTCTATCTCTCTCTCTCTCCCACACAAACACACACACACACACAGAGACACACACACACAGACACACAGACACACGCACACCCTGACATAAAAGCATCACAAAGTCATGGTAAGCTGAAGGGCTTGAATACAGATGAAAGCCAAAATGTGCAAGAAATGACAAAGGATTCTGAACCACCAAGGATGTGCAAATGCAGTAAAGGCTCTCTTTCAGCCTTTCACACTCACACACATACACACACACACACACACACACACACACACACACACACACACACACACACACACACACACAAACACACACAAACACACACACACCAATGTATCGTCAGCCTTGAAGACATAAAGTAGCATCTCTACAAACCAGTGGCAAACAGTGAAAGTGCTTATGTATTGTACTTAAAATAAAAATTGTTTATTTATATATAATGTTATCTGACATTGGAAGAGATGCGGGGGTGCACCCTGGACATGTTGCCAGTCTCCAATGAACCAAACACAGTAAATTCAATTATACTATAAATAAAATAACTGAATTAGTTGAGTAAATTAACCTAGTTCTTAATACCTAATCGCTAACCAGAGACATTGATCTATTTCTTTATTTATTAGATTCAGAGGTCAATATAAAACGTTATGGAATATAAACCTCTTAAATAAGCCAGTCTCCATAATATGTTTTTAAGGACTCACAGTGGAGTATTTGTATTGTGTCATGCCTCCATCTGGTTGAAGACGTATAAATATTCTCTGCTTCCAATAATAATTAGTTTAGGTTCAATTACATCTCCTTAAGATAATGCTCATAGATCTACATAGATCTTTGAAAACAGGGTTCCTGCACGTGCATCATTGTGCACAGTGAAGCTTGAACATCATCACAATAACCGCAACCAAACTTTGAATGCATTCAATCACTTCTTCCAGCATTTACCCACGCTTTGGTTTTGTTTTTTTCAATCCGGAACCCTTCACTCCCGAGGTGACCGTGGCACAAACGCACTTCCGAGTTTCCCTCTCCGTGTTCGACCTTGTCTATTCTCTTCTATTTTTAATGAACACATTCACGCCGGAGCCGTTTCAGACCTCGCTCCCATTCAGCATCTCCGCGGCTCCTCTGTGCTCCTCTTTGGATGATTCATCCATCCTCTCACCGGAGGCTCATTGTGAACTTCAGAACACATCAGACGACAGACACAGGAGCCGTCAGTTCTCATAATGTCAGACCACAGTGTGCACAGGCATGAGATCCATCTCTCCTCTCACTATCTCTCCATTCTTCTCTTACTGCCACACCATCTCTCCCACTTAGACTTCACACATTTACATAACTGCTTTCATGCTGACATGTCAGGAGAAAAGCATTATCTGGTTATTAAAGGATTTTTGGGGCGAAGACCCATTACACTTAATCCCTTCTCTGATTTGTAACAGCAGCAATATTCTTGCAGCAAATTCCCTGTGCAAACCATGCAACAAAATTGCTAGAGAATATTAATAACTGCTTTTGCTTTTAAATGAAGATCTTCAGGTCAAATCTACTGCCATCAAGTGTGTCCAATGAGCTGGGAGATGGAGAAGAGATGTAGAAGAAGAGACCTTCATGGGTTCATCATCATCCTTTTTCTTCCTGTTCTTTTGTAAGATAAGGAAATAATCATTGCAAATCTTTTCTTTAGATATATGAAAAGAAATATAATCATTTTTGTTCAAGTAGTCATTTAAGCCACTCAGTGTCTGGATGACAAGACGACGCATTGAATGTGATAAAAGAAATGTGACCATGAGAGTTTTTGTGCGTATGTTTCTGTCGTCATGGGAGGACATAAAAAAGAAGAAAACATAAAAATTGCACACTTGCGTCATCCTCTTGTGCTCGGGCTGAGACGTCACAGTTTAATCCTTCGTTCGATTAATTCATTCACATCAGAGGAGCTGAAATCTGTAACTTTCATAATGATTATTCTGGCGCGGCACCATTTTTCCAGCTGTTAGTCTAATTAATGGGCTAGTGCGTCACAAGGGGGGGTTGCAAAAAAATATAGATAAGTCTCATTCCAGTCAATTAAACCTCTGTTGTTGTTTTTCCCTCTGACTCATTTATCCCTTGTCCTCCGTCTCGCACTGTCTCTCACTGATTTCCCTCCATAAATATTCAGCATCATCAAGCAGACGCACACACTTCACATTGCTCTGTCATCTCACCGCCTAATCCCCATCTAAAAAAAGGGGATTTAACCAAAGAGTGCATTTTTCTACCTCCTCCTTTGCAGGCAGAGCTATAAAAATACCCATGTGTGTCTAAAAATAGCCTGCCATACTCTCCACATACTGGAGGCATATGCCTGTGGTGAATACGATGATGCTACGCTCTCTTTTTCCTCTCCCTTATATCTCCTTATTTCCAGAATCATGTACTTCCTCTCCAGGTCACCTCGTCTGTCTTGTCATTTCCTCTGAGATGTCATGAAGGTCAGCCTGACCCCGGCTGGAGAGTGAGGGATAAGAGGAAGTGAAAAAAAAAACGGGAAAAGGGACAGAGGGACAGGAAACGTCAGCAGCTGATGGTGTAAGGGATGAGTTGCAGGAGGAAGTGAAGGGCTAATCTGTGTGTGAGGACCTTTCCTCACATTGTCCTCGGACCTGTCAGGTGGGAGCAGGCAAGTGAGAGCTGAGAAGTGTCTGAATTATATAACCACCAAAAAAGTAACTCTCCTCTCTTTCCTCCCTTTCCTGTTTTGTCCTTCATCCTTGCCTCCTTCACTTTCTTCCCCCTGCGCTGTCACTTTTCCCTGATGTGACACACAGAAAATCTCTCTCTCCCTCTCCCCCCCTCTCTGTGTCACACACACACACACACAAACACACACACACACACACACACACACACACACACACACACACACACACACACACACACACACACACACACACACACACACACACACACACACACAAACACACACACAAACACACACAGTCTGAGTTCAACCCTATTAGTACAAACAGTACTTGCTCCCTCTGCTGGTTAATACACATATCTTTTATCTATATTTAATAGGAAATTAAAAAAAACATGTCTCGAAATAGTAATTCCCAACAGCAGAGAACAGAAGTCTGATAATAACCCGTCTCTGCTGCGCACTCCAGCTTCCCTGCGAGGATTTGTACAACAAGGTCAGTGAAGGTCGCCAAATCTGAGAATGGAGAATCTCTAAAAATAGAAACCCCATTTCTGCCGGGGACAAAGAACGCATATTCTGTCCTTCAACAAGGTTTCTGGTGTAACCTTAAACACTCCAATGTGCAGAGTATAACACAAAATGTAATGAATCGCAACACAAGCCTTTTGGTAATCATGATTCATCTAATGAATATGAAAATTGGGATTATAAACCGGTAGCTGGGAGACACACGTCTCCTCCTGCTGCAGACCTGCTCTTTTACTTCTCAGATTGGCTGTGGCAGGTTGCACATTTGCCAAAAGATGTGAATGTTTCCACCTAGGCAAAAATAGAAAAATGGAATAATTAAATAAATAGAATCGAAAACATTTCCAGCCCTCCTCCAGTTTCTCATAATCAGGTCCTGATGTGCTATTTTTAGCTTGGTGCACTGAATGAGTTCTGTTGGGATAGTATGCAGATCTTGATGTTACATAAGAAAAAATTGGAAACCAGTGAGTTATCGGGAGTGTGGAGTATCTCACCCTGCGTTCTGCCTCGCACTGTCACATCTATTCAAAGAGCATTAAGGACGTGTGTGTGTGTGTGTGTGTGTGTGTGTGTGTGTGTGTGTGTGTGTGTGTGTGTGTGTGTGGTCACTATAATGAAACAGCTTGAGTTAGATGCTGAGCAGGTGCAGTAACATGGACAATCGAGCTGTCTTTGAATTTTCTTTCTTTTCATTCTCACACATGCATCATTCACCCACTCACTCTTTCTCACTCTCTCTCTCTCTCTCTCTCTCTCTCCTCTCTCTCTCTTTCTCTCTGGCTTCCTGTCACACAAACACTGATGCACATAACTAACTTTTGTCCACTCACAAAGTCATTGGCCGCTGGGCATGACTGAGCTTCACGCTGACGACGCCACAGAAAAAACACAAACGAGCCTGCACTTCGATAACTAGATGATTCAGTCCCAAAATATAGTCACAGTCACTTTTCATATAAACGTCTATCATGAATAATCAGTTTTTTTTTACACGTCAACACATCCAGAGCTGCAGCAGCATCCCAACCCTCCAAATGCACAACAACACAATGCCGTGCTCACTGCTCCATCACAAATCTTCACCTGATCAATCACAGATTTGATGGAAACGACAAAACTACAGACTTGCACACATGTCAGCAGCTGTGGAGACTTTATATAGTAACACAGCGCCGCACCGATTTTTGCCCTCGCCCGGAACCGTAAGACTGATTGAAGCTCTGGCCTGGATTGAGAGGAGTTATTTCTGGAACACATTAGAGCACAGGGAGGTAATTGTCTCCTCTTGAGCTTTTTATCATCGACGCAGAAAGAAGGATTTCAGCGACACAAGAAAGAGAAAATGAGAGACGGGAAGGATGTTCTGCAGCTGTAAGAGATCTGTGTGGACAGGGGTCGGGGGGGTAGGGGGGGGGTATGGTGTCTCGTGGAAAAGTGATGTGTTAGTGGTGAACAGGTGATGCAGGGAAGAGGAGGTGCAACCCTTTTATCTGTATGCTGTCAGTCAAAGAATAAATTATCTGATTATATATTATCAGAACTCGTCACCTGAATGTTGTGTGAGGGTGAGGATGAACTTACCTGTGTGGCCGTGTGTGTGTGTGTGCCTGTGTGTGTGTGTGTGTGTGTGCGCGTGTGCGTGTGTGTTGACAACCTCTCATCACTGAAAGAGAGTTTTCCAAAGAAAGTTGATCCCTCAGCCACAATGAAAGTGACTGCGTTCCCATTGGGATACATGAACCCCCCCGCACCCCCCAGAATCAACCACCCCCATCCGACCCCGGCTTCCAGATTCGTACTGAAAGCACACATCAATTTTTAATCAGCTGCACTGAGGCGAAGCGACCGCAGGTTCAGTCACACTGTGTCTCAATGTGTCATCTCACCTGTGAAGCTGCTTCGACACTTTTAATAAAGGAGTTGATTAAAACATTTTCTTATTTACTGTGTTAAAAGATAATCTGTGCATATAGTTGACAGGGAATAACCCTGGTCCCTCTTATACTGGAATTATAATGATCAATTTAACTTGATAATTAATTAATTTAAACTGAATATTTACTTTCAGTGATGGACTTTATAAATTAGCTGGATATGAGGATGCCTCCTCTCTTTGAGATCTATTGGAGCTTTTCCTTCCTCACAGAGATGATGGGTTGTGGATCATTGTGCATGAGGCTGTTACGCATTGAGATATGTATTTTAGATGAATTTGACTGGAGTGAATGCATTGGTTGCCCATCTTCTCCCTCTAAAACGTGACTGAAAGTTTGTGCCAGTTCCAAGTACAAACTCTGACTGGTTTCTTGATTCATTCTGCTGCTGATGGTGATTTATTTAATTTACAGCTTGAAATCTCGCCCTGTTCATGTTTTTACACGATAATAAACCCACACACTAAACAGTGATATGAAGATTAGACATAATTTTTGTCGCATTTTATACAAATGATCAAATATTTTAAATGATAATGTTGTTTTCTCTGCAGCTTTGAGTCTCTATACTTCCACCACGTTTTCAAAGGGTGTCGTCTCCTCTGCATGGCGTCTTACCTGGCCGAACACCGACTTCACGATGGGATGGAGACTGGAGTCGTACTCAGAAGCGGTCCCGCTGAGTCTCTTGGCCGTGCGGCGTCCCGCGGGCCGGACAGGTGCACCGGAGGCAGGTGTGCCCGAGCTGAGGCTGGAGGACGAGCCGGTGACCTGCAGCCTCTCCCGGGGCTCGAAGAAGAAATCCGCATCGTCCGTGTGCTTCGGGTAGGACGGAGTCGGAGAGGTCCTCCTGCCCGGGTGCTGCGCTGCAGGAGGCGGCTCACCTCTCGGGGACTCTGGCTGCGGATGGGGGTGTTTGGACCTGGTGGAGTTGCTCCGCTCCTTCTGATGGCGGCTCGTCCTGTGCCTCGCATCCTCCTGAGGGGATCCGTCCTCCAGGAGGCTGACCTGCCGGTGCGAGTGGCTCTTCTGCACCCGCTGGTGGTCGCCTCCCCGGGAGTCGGAGTGTCTCGGCCGGCAGAGAGGTCTGCGGGCACTGGGCTCGCAGTCCTCGGTCCAGCCCGCCTCCTGCCCGCCTCCAGCTCCGGTGGGATGGGGATGCTGAGGCCGGTGACCCCGGTGCCCGTGGGGACCGTGATCCGAGTGCGTGGACCTGCGGCTCAGCCCCGACGACCTGAGCAGAGAAGTAGCGGACTCGCTTTTCGGGAGAGAGGAGCTCATCGTTCTCTCTCACTCGCTCGACAGGCAGAAGTGAGTGTGCTGGAGGCTGAGGGGGGGGGGGGGGGGTCGCATGAAGGGAAAAGAAGGCAGGTGCATGCAGCATCAGCATCAGAAGAGGAGCCCCCCCACTCACTCTGCCCCTCCCTCTCCACTCCACATCCTCACACTCCACTCGATTTTGGATGACAGAGCTGCGATATTGAGCTGCAAGTTCATTAAGACGCACGTCACTGCACCGGGAGCCACGGTGCATCATTCAATCTTTATGTGACTGAACCGGTGCTTGAGTGTAAGTGTTCAACCAAACACCCAACAAGTGCCTGCTGGGATTTTAATACCAGTGGACAGTGGTCTTTCTCAGGGACACATATAGCTCCCACTAAGTGTCCTGCAGATCTGAAGTGATTGTTTTCTCAAATCAATGCTGCAAAATAAATTCAAAACAAAACCAAGTCTCATGGATCTCACACAGATTAGCCCTTCACTTCCTCCTGCAACTCATCCCTTACACTCCCAACTGCTGACGTTACCTGTCCCTCTGTCCATTTTCCCGTTTTTTTTTTTACTTCCTCTTATCCCTCCCTCTGCTGGGTCACGCTGACCTTCTCAGAGGAAATGACAAGACAGACGAGGTGACCTGGAGAGGAAGTACATGATTCTGGAAATAAGGAGATATAAGGGAGAGGAAAAAGAAAAGATAACAAAATAGTAAATCATTTAAAAGTACATGACACAATCACTTTACACACTTCAGTGGTTTGGTCTCTCCAGCTATGAATAGCAAGAGGCAGCATTTATTAATGAGTCAGCATCTGGGTCAACACACTAGTGAAAGAGAGACAGGAAACAGAAGAATGTGAGAATGGAAAATGATGTCAGATAAACCTTTTGAAAGATGTGTACATTTTACTAGTACTTAATATCAATTTTTATTTAATAATCCATATGTTTAAGAAACATTGCGTCCTTGGGTGTCTAGAGAGGCACCGCCAAATACTGTGTGTATTAATATTGTGTCTCTTCAATCAACAAAAAATCATTCTCATGTTCAAGATGATTCCTTATTTTGAACCAGACTCATCTAATATTCATGTTCCCAAACATCGCCCTACTTATGGAAGTTTAGAGATGTCATGAAAAGTTTCCTTTCACTAATTTAAAATGAGTTTTATACCATTTATTTGATTTTAGCTTGTGCAAATAAATAAAATTCACACTCGTTCAAAGCGCTACAACTTTTGCCTTTTAAAAGACATGTTGCTAAAGAGGCCTGCGCTATTTGGGTTTAACCTTTAACCAAGGCAGGAACATAATGGGAGTATTTGACTGTGGTCAAAGCAATAATAGCAAAGTTCAAAAGGAGCAACGCTGGAAACAGAAGCGTGATAACCCCTCGGTCTCATCCCATCTGCACACCCAGGGTCATTACTCTCACAGCAGATGTTCAGGGACGCAGGGCAAAACAACGAATGCAGTGATGTTAATGTACAAAAGCCAATTAGACACTCTCACGAGCTGTGTTGCACAAAGCTGAGAAATGAGGAGCAGATTTTTATTCTTTTTTTTTGCCCTAGTTTCTCTGGGGAATTTTTGTTCTCTGACATCTGGGTCTCTGTCTCCTATCTGCTCCAGGGAGGGAGAGGGAAAGTATCTTCCCTTCATCGCTCTCCCCCTCCCTGCAACATCAGTCTGCTTTAACTCCTCTGCTACTTTCTTATCCTCTGTGTGCCACAGCAAGTGTCACCTGCACGTGTGCTGAGCCCCAGTTACACAACCAGCTCCATCTCGACAGCTCTGCAGAATCTGTGATGGGTTTAACAGAACCTTTTTTGGGAAGAGGTGTGAGTCCTTTGTGAGTCCTGTTCATTCCGAACAAATTCCTACGTCACTCTCTTCATATGTGCATGTACCCGTCCCTCTGTTTCTCTCTCTCTTCTCCTTCTGTAGACATTTGGGCTGCAGCAGGGGACACACAAGCCTCAGGGTGCAATATGGCCCATTTAATGTCCACAGAGACATAACAGGAGTCCAAAAAAACAACAGGAGAATGTGATGTGCAGCGATAAACAAACTAATGCATAAAAAAAAAATCCAAACAAGAAAAGCATCAGGGAGAAAAAACTGTAGAAAGGATTCTGGAAAAGTACATGTTGTTTACTCCTTTTGAGGCCAAGTCACTTCTATTTTTGCATTTATTCTGCAGCTCTCCACTGTATCACATGTGGGGCAAGAATGAATTATTAAGGACAATAAACATCTGATTGCCTTTAACATTGTTTTTATTAGTAGATTAAATCCCATCGTGAGGATCAGGGTCAATAGAAACTGTGACACCATAGTTGTCACAATCTGGGGCTGAGCTTAGGTTGGAAAGCCTGAAACTGAATATGAACACATAAGAGATATGGCAAATGGTAAAAAATTAAAATTAACTATCTTTGAATTTTGGGAATGACAGACTGAGGCATCTTTTGGCTGAAAGCTTGTTTGATCCAATCCCCACCAAAAAGTAAGAGGTTCTTCCTTGGGTCATGTCCCACCCCTGTACAAAATTTCATTTAACAGTTTTTGTGTATCCAGCAAACAAACAAACAAACACATAAGCTCCTTGGCAAACGTATTAAATGATCCAGTTCAATCATGTGTTATTAAACGTGACCTATGTGCTGACCTTCTCTCGGTGACATGTTAAACCATCCCTGACTCTTATCTCTGAACTCATCTTGTTTACCTGTGCATCTCGTTCCGCTGCATCGTTTGTTACGTCTGACAGATTCATCAGCGGCTTGAATAATTAACAACGCAGCAGCTGGGGGCTCTGAGGTGAAGAAAGAGCTCCCTCATCTGAATCATCAAAACATTTTAACCACTCAGGCTAATGAGCCTCGACTGCAGGATGTAATATCAATATGGAAAAAAAATACCATAGGGACTGAATGGATCCCAGAAGATGATACTCTGGCAAAACGTATGGTTTCAAGTTCACATGAAGGACAGTAGTTTGATATGATCATTACTGAGCCACAACACATCTATAGTACTTTTGTATGATGTATGATGAAGATATTTATTAATATGCAGAACGATGATGGTTTGGCTGCTGATGTTTGTCAGGAAACCAGCGTATTAAAGTCCAAAGGATGTTGCCAAGTCCTGGAGACGCCAGTTTACAGCTTTATAAACAGGAGTCTGAAAGCAGTCGTGCGTTGGACCTCACACCTTGAAGTTTCCTATGTTTGTGTAACTCATCTCTGTGGTTTCCTGTTCTCCTTTGTGGCCCTTTTCCTCCCTTTGTAATGCTCCTGCAAAGAGGTGATTTATTATCTGGTCACTGGATCTTTTCAAAGAAGTAGCAACGTAATTCATCAGCTTTAGTATCTAAAGCGGTGGCATTTGGAAAAAGATTATTTGAATCAGCTCAGGACAAGGCCAGTTGCAAACATTTATACTCATTGGACTTTTCCACAGCAGACAAATTTGACATGTCCTCACTGGTAAAATACACTTTGTGCATTTGTGCAAAGAAAACAAAAACTGTTCAGCCGTGGGTAGACCTTTTAAATAGCTCAGGAAGATATGCACTGTCAAACATAGTATATATAAAAAACGAAACAAATGCGCCAACAATAGGAACAAAACCAAGAAATTGAGAGATCATTAAAAGTTGGTGGATTTAACCATATATTAATTTATCGGAGATTTAAATATATACGCCTGGTTTAGGTAGAACTGACGCCATGAATTCCAGCTGCAGCTTCACAGAGCAGGGAAGAGAGGTAGAAGTGGAACAAGATCAAGATGTGACAAGCTGCAAAACAGAAACTCAACCTATTCATTCATTTTCAGGGTTTGATCAACCTGAACAGGAATCTTTAAACATTCACGTGCTGTTAGAAGTCATTAAGTGGTATTGTGCATATTCTGGGAATCATATCAGGACTCTGGAATCTTTGGGTAGGGAGTGAGCTCCTCATCACTAACCATTCTAAGCTGCGTCTGTGTCTGGTCTTGTTTGTGTTAAACCTCATCAGTCTTCAACCGAGTTCTGGCCGAGTACAAAGCAAGTGCTCCAGTTCTTCATGTTTTTATCCAGGATGCTTTGGGACCTGACTGGGCAAGTATCCCAGCATACATCTCATATCAACTGTAAATAAAGATAAAGCTCATGTTTCTCGTGGCTCTTTATAAACAGATTTTTAAACAGGACATTCTGTTGAGCTGGTGATGTCGGAGAAGAACACCGGCGTCTCAGTTGCAAATCCTCCTCTTCTGGAGCAAGTCTGGAGCAAATTAAAATTTCAAATACTGTGAACTGAGAAAGAACTCAAGTCGTTACTCCCACTCATAGTCCCGAGGAGAGATCTACACGAGTATTTAAGTCCAAGCAGCACCGTGGGTGTGCTGCAGCTCAAACAATACAAATAAACTGACGCTTTATCTGTCTACAATCTGCAAAACAAACACTGATTGTAACCCAGGTGGAGAAAAGCTAAATACATGTTCCAGTCTTGTTTTTGGCGCTTGTCACTTGGCAAACCTTCACAAACAAAGAATCCATTTCCTTTGCACAGGCGGGTATAAAGGACATGGCCATGTGTTCATGTGCTTATTTCCAATCAGCCTCTGTTGTGTTCCAGGGAGTTGTTAATGCCTTTTGAGCTCAAACTGCTTAATTTCCACCCACTCAGATAATGGTTTCATCAGAGTAAATGGACTGCTGGTGCCGAACACTCAGTGTGACTGATACCAGGCACCGCAGGCGAGTTTTACTCTGAGTGTGGGGGATACAAAGAAGTGAAATAAATACTTCTTAAGCGTTTGAATACTTGTTTGTTTTCAAAAACCAAATGGTCTCATCTAACGACTGTTTGGAGTATATCCAAGAAACTTCCATAATGCTCTCAACAGGCAAAACACCTTTTCTATCGTTCTATGGTCAGAGTGAATATAGAAAAACACGTTAGTTCATCAAGTGTTCATCGTACACATGTAATGGAAAGAACGTGCTTTTTACAATAGTTTTAAATTAAAAAGGGAAACTTCAGCTTGGACATGCAGCCCGCAGTTGGTGTAGACACAGGAATGTCCAGCAGATGGCGTGATTTTAACCCAGGTGTACCACAAAGCTGAACTGAAGAGCAACATGGTGAATAGAAGCCAAGGAAACAAACAGCAGGATGTAGATGTTAGTAGAAGATTAATAAAATGTCCTCTTCCCCTTTTTTCTATTGAGTATAATGTAGTCGATGCCAAATGTCAGGCTGTGGACGTGTTTCTGTAACTGAAGTCCAGCTGGTGAGCAAAGTGTAGTTTACATTCCCTCTGCAAGTTGCACACTGAATGTCCTTATTGTATAAGAGAGGAACATATGATGTTGATGAAATGTTTTCACATAATTCAAGGTAATAAAGCACAAAACTCATTTACATTATGTGTATTATGTTCAAATATTTTCTATAATTAACTATAATGACTTTCTGAATAAAGGATTCATGAATAAGTCATGAATCATTTGCATGGCTGAATTTCATTACCTTTTAGAAAATACTTTTCATAAACATCTTGTCAATACTTTAGTCATTTAAGGTTATGCCTTTAATATCTGCAATAGTTATACTTTGGTAAACACTAGCATATGATGGAGTATCATCATTATATTGCATGCTATTGTAATATATGTTATTGTTAGTGGCCTATCTTAGTCTCTTTGAATAGTCACTTAAATTGACCATTATTCCCCCGCTGCTCTCTAACGTTTCATCCAGGGACTCAACCAGATGGAAACTGTTTTTAAAGAATTTACGGATTTTCAGAGGGGGGGGAATAAATAAAATATGTTGGTCACTTGTCTGTCTGTCAGCCTCCGATCCTCTGTCAGGGGAAGAAAACGTTACAGACGGCACAAGTGAAGTCAACAAAATGCCTGGGACTGAAAGATCCCGTGGAATAAGGGCCCTAAAGGTGCAGAGCCTGTATAGGATGGTGAATTTGAATGAACAGGGACTGGCATGGGTGGTTGTTGGGGGGTCTGTATATGACGCAGGGAGGCCAGAATAATGACGATGCACTATTAATAGCAGCACAGTGACTATATGTATGGTATGGTCACAAAATATCATTTCTGTCTGCTCTACAAAATAATAAGACACAAAAACGTCTTCATTATTTGTTGTTTGTTGTTGAAAATAAAACTACTCAACTTTTTGTGAATTCAGTTCTGTTGGAATTTAAGGCCTCTTATTATATAGTCATGTTGCTATGACGCCAAGCTAATGCAACATTAATTAACATTAACATGCACATATGTTTTAGTTAAAGGTCTAATTAAATACCGGCTTTTTTAAATTTGGTTGCAGCAGATGCAAAGATAAGCATTGGGCCCATGAAAAAAATATGGAAAATTTAAGATTATCAAACTTAAGGTAGCAATTGAATTGACTCACAATGTCAATGTGTATGTAAGGTACTTATCTAGTTTTTATAACCATTCAAAGTGCTCAACAGAAAAGTCTCTCATCTATGTGCAGCGCTTTCTCTATTGTACATAACTCATACAGGAGCAGTTTGGGGATCAGTGGCTTCCCCAAGGACACTTTGAAAATGTAGAATAGCCGAGAAAGAAACGCTGCCCTTTTGGTGAGTGGACGAGCCGCTCCACCTCCCGAGCCACATGAAGTGTGCATGAGGTACAAATTATATCTACCGAAACAGCCACCTGACAAAAAATCCCCCAAATCTATAAATAGATGATAATGTTTTATTGGTGATCAGAGGAGCAAAAACGCTTTACAGCTGAAAATGTGAGCACCATCTGGACCTTGTGTTGAAGCCCCCCCGCCGGCCTCAGGCAGTGCTGGACAGAAATCATGTAAATCACAGACATGTTCTCTCCCTCGTGCAGGATTAAAATTGTATCTCACGAAATGTGTGCATCACTGACTTGCAGTGTATTTGAAACACGGCATCCTGTTCAGGCACGTGCACAGACATTTTGGGGGGCAGGTGCTCAAACCAAAAAAAAAGGGAACCCATCGCCAAATTATTTATCAAATTAAAAATAATAATAATAAATCAAATAAACTTACTGATTCTCCCTCATTTGTTTTACTAGTTGATGGCCTGATCCAATATAAAAGAGAGATGCTACCCTGAGCTGCTTGCTGCAGTTCCCTGTCCTTCTGCTTTTGGAGTCTGTCTTTTCTTGGCATTATGAGCAAATTTTGTAAATGAGATAAATCAATGTTGTGCATAATAATTAAGAGTGACTAACATAATCTCTATAAAGCTGACAACACAGTACACACACATTTTTGTTTACTGTTTTCTGAAGTATAATCAGCATTACACTAATAATATACCACAATATACCTCACCAGACTGCCATGTAGCGCCACTTAAGACCTACCTTTCATTTCAATAATTACGATTTTAAATGAAACAAAACAAGTGAACTTGTCTAATTTGTAGAACAGTACAACTGCCTTGAAATGATCTGCCTGTCCGCATGCCTGCCTGCCTGTCTGTCTGTGTCCGTGACTTTTTTGTTAGCTTATTTTTTAGGAAACGTCGGACCAGTTGCGACGTAATGTTTTCAGCGCTAATGTTGTGGTTCATTTATCACCAAACACCTTCCGGGGATTGCACACACAGCGTCATTACCTGTTTGTCTGATGCTGCGGGTCAGAGGAGAAGTGTTTGCAGCCGTTTGGCCCTCAGCGCTGCATGAGGAGGAGGGAGGGGGGGGGGGGGGGCTTGTGAGCGCCACGGAGCATGTCTCACAAAAAATCAAAGTGGTGCTTGAGCACCACTAGGGGTCTATCTGTGCACGTGCCTGATCCTGTTTATACTGTTGAGACTCTGTATGTGTGGCTGGTGGCCCGGAATCGTACTGGTACTGTTCTGTAATCTGCACTGGTCTTGAGGGTCAGCACCTCGGACAGTTCCAAGGTGGATCGTCTGAGGTGTGGGCAGCAGCAGCATCGTCCTCGTCTCAGCCAAATTACATCAGCTCGTGCCACTGTACACAGCTCAAGGGTCGACTGGCCAGCAGGAGAATCTCAAGATTTGAGGTTGCAACATTGAGAAAAAAACACAGCGAAAACAAAGGAATCTCCATTTGTCTGGTCGTTGGCCTCGTGTGAGTGAGGTCACGACCCTCGTCCCTCACCAGCCTCACGCTCCTCTCTTCATTTGTTGACTCGCCTGGGACAAAATAAACACTTCTCTTTTCTTAGTGCTTCTGGAAACAGAATTACGAGTTGAACATGGCTAAACTACAGTGACACAAACTACAGACAAAGACACAATAGAAACTCTATAGGAAACTAAAAGATAGAAGACAAATTTTTGCTTTATTTATATGGTTTATATCATTGGAAAATGCTTTACTTAGTAGTTTAGCTCTTTGATAGTTTCATGGTAACTGACTTCAAAATTCATCTTTTCACTTCACCTTACTGCTTTTCTTTTGTTTAAAGTTCCATGTGGGTGCATTGGTGCAAATATAACAACCAGAAGCACTGAAGAGATGAGGAGGAGGAGTGATACGTTACAGACAAAGTTTGCTGCGTGTGGTCCATGTTTGGAGGATTTCAGCATCTGTGAGGCGTCAGTTTGAAGCCCCCTGCCTCCACTTCCTCAGTGACACTGCAGTTCGTGTCAAACATATAATGGCACAGCAGGGTTCAGGCTTTGTTTTTAATGTAGGTCGGGAACTTTACTGAGAAATGTCGGGGCAGCAGGAAACGGACAATAATGATGGGAAATGAGCTTCAGTGTTTCCCCTAGGTTTACAGCTTTGGGGGGGGGGGGGGGGGGACAAACACGGACACAATAACTTAAAGGAATCATTATGTTAATGTGTTTCTTTTAATGATTTTGAACTGTACATTGGATTTCGGCGCTGACAGGCTATTCTTTGATGCTCAGACGTCATGTGTTTGTCCAGTTTGTCCCTTCTGTAGGACTGGCAGGGAGACTATAAATGGCCGTGTCTGGTTTCCTCTCACAACTGCCTGTTTATGCTGTCTACGTATGCGACATAACATTCTTAAAAACAGTGGTGTATAAAGTACTTGAAAGCCATACTTGAGTAAAAGTACAGATATCTTACTTGACAGTGACTCCGGTTAAAGTAAAAGTCACCCGTCAGAAAATTACTTGAGTTAAAGTCTTAGAGTGAGTTGCTCATATTAAATGTACTTAAGTATCAAAAGTATCTGGTGTTGAAATGTACTTAAGTATCAAAAGTAAAAGTACAAGTACCAAATTTTATTTCAACTGACTAAAAAATTATAACAACACTATATATATAATGTATAATTTTACAAATTTTGAACCCGAGATGCTGTGGTTAAAATAGTATTGGACAATCGATCTGAACTTCTAGCGACAACAAAGAATCAACACAACAGAATAAACAAGTGCCTCTTGATTCTACCTAAGAACACTAATAGACCAAATGAACCTTTTGTGTCTATTAGCTGTATTTTGCATTTTAACTGCCTGGATGTTTACCTGCCTGTATACCTGCCCGCCAGCTTGTCCACACATTTACATGTAAGCCTGTTTATTTATCATTAGACTATCTTCACTGAATGGGCCTGGGGTTGTGTTTGCATTTGTTTCCAGCAGGGTGACAATACACCTGTAGGGTATCTTATGTTGTGCAATAGGAGTAGACTTGACGTTGGCTAATTATTAATAATCATGAAATATGATTATTAAAATAATAAAAGATTATTTATTAAAAATAATTTAAAAAATTGATAAGGCCATAACTTATCGTAGAGTGGCACCACCCTGGTTACAGGGACCAACGAAATCAAGCTATAAATATCAGTCTCATATGATATTGGTTAAATTAATAATCTTAATAGTTAATATTATGATTATTTAATAAACAGTGAAGGCTTCTAAGTTCGAGCACAGGCAATCATAATCCAGCTGTATTCACACACTTATGCACAAATAATCACAGACTACAGATACTTTAATTACAAAAGCATTTATTAAAAAGGGGAAATAAAGTTATAATGTTATTCAATGATTCATCATTTTAACAAGCTCCGATATTTCAAAGATAAACACAGCAGCGGCACTTATCACAATTCAGAAAATACATGTAAACCTGCGGTCTACCTATGTATGTCTGTCTGTGTGTGTGTGTGTGTATGTGTCTCTCTATGTGTATGTGTGTATCTATGTGTGTGTATGTGTGAAATACAGTTAATGCTATTTAATGATTCATCATTTTAACAAACTCCCATACTTCAAAGATAACAACGGCAGCAGCTTATCACAATTTAGAGCACACATGTATGCATCTATGTGTCTCTGTGCGTGTGTGTATCTGTCTGTGTCTATCAATGTGTGTGTGTGTGTGTGTGTGTGTGTGTGTGTGTGTGTGTGTGTGTGTGTGTGTGTGTGTGTGTGTGTGTGTGTGTGTGAGAGAGAGAAAAAGAAGGGGGCGTGGCGATGACGCAAAAGAAGAATACTGGAATGAGTTAAAATAAACGTCTTATCGCCTCCATTAGATTGCTGGGTTAATTAGGAAGACCCCGGGGGGGGGGGGGGGGTCTAGTACAACGTCAGCATCGGAGTAGAAGAGAGTGATTTCTGTGAGTTCAGCACCTTTTGTACCTTCTCAAAAAGTCCCGGCCCCCTGGAGGAGGGGTCAAGAGTCAGTGTGGCCCTCGGCCAATTGAAAGGTCAGAAGTCAAGTCTCAGGGAGCGGCTTACAGTGGGATCCTTCGAAGGATCCAGGCAGTGATTTGCTTCCACATGGAGATAAGATCTCCATGCTGGAATTTGATGTAAGGGGTGACCCGAGCCTGGTCTCAAGTTTTACGAGCCTTTGTCTGATGGTCAGCACACTGTGAGTCTCCCCCAACACTTGCCTGTAGGGACGACAAAGTGAAGACACTCTAAGTTGTGTTGAGTCAGCACAAAGGGCGACTAAGGATTGGAATTGGCAATATATAGATATATAATATCTTTGCAAAAATTATATTGGCATTATAGTGAGTGGAAAACTGGGCCTGATTACCCAGGGTTCCATTTGGGAGGTCCATTAAAAAAATGAATTGTGTGCGTGAATATGCAGTAGTAGTAGTCCACGACACAGTGTTTGTTTTTGGTTGGGTTGGCTGAAAGTTGTTTTTGCGTTTGCTTATATAATTGGTTGTGTTGTTTGTTTTTCCATCTCGACTTGTTTTAAATCTGTTTGTTTTGTTTACGTGGACGTGTAAGACTAAGTAGACACAGCCAACCAATGATAGTCTATTTGCCAACAGTTTTTGTTTAAACCAACTACTTCCAATATTTTCTTTAAGAAAAGTTAACCACTTGCTGCTTCGAGCTATGTATTTATGTGCAGATGTTGACACGAAGCAGGAAAGGGAAAACGAATGTGAATTGAAAAAGGAATACCTTCAAAAAATTATGTAAAGTCACCTAATAAAAGCCCTCAAAAAGCCAATTCATTTGCCTGAATAATAATCCTTACATTTTCAATAGGGCCACATGTCTGTCAGTGCCTGGGCACTAATAATAAAGACTGAACCGAGCTCCTGCAGGAGCGAGAGAGCGAGAGAGAGGTGCGCCGTGCGTAAAGCTGCACGTTCCGCCAACCTCCGCTGCTCAAGTAACGAGCCAGTTTTGAGAATGTAAGAAGTAGAAAGTACAGCTATTTGTGCTCAAATGTAGCGAGTAAAAGTTAAAAGTCGTCAGGAAAATAAATACTCAAGTAAAGTACAGATATGTGAAAAATCTACTTAAGTACAGTAACAAAGTATTTCTACTTTGTTACTTCCCACCACTGCCTAAAACCAAAAAGAAAACTGAAATAATCCCCTATTCATTCTCTATGAACTTTAATTTATCTATCTATCTATCTGGCTATCTATTTATTTATGCATGCATGTATATATGTATGTATGTAATGTATGTATTTACTGACTTCCATAAGTAACCTGGATTGCCGGAATCCGGAAACATTTTTGGATCCGGTACTTATGTTTATCTCGTCTACACGAAGCCCTTTCAGGAAAACACGGAAACGCTGCAGCGGAGTGGTTGAAGTCGCTGTAAAGACATCATGGAGCATGCGCTTAAAGTGAAATTGAAACTTCCGTCTATAACAAAAATCTTTTCACGTCAGATTTGCCGGTTTTGAACAATGGTCAGATGAAAATAGATTAAACAGTGATAGAAGGAAGTGACGAAGCGGGGTTAATAATGGTCCAGTCCATGCTGATGTTTAACAGGGTAGACACTGTCATGTAACATACTTCTGTGCTGAGGAAGGTGTGATCAAGTTAGCATATAAATCACATGGAAATTGCTTGTGAGAACTTATCTCACTTCACCATTGTATGAAGCCACAGCTTTGAAACGAAAAGTCCTTTGTGATCGGCTGGTAGATCTCTTGCTAGTATGTGAATATGGTGCTGGGTTTTCCCAGGAGTTTGGGAGGACAAATGTTTGGGACTTCGTCACGCGATGACACCAGTGCTATGCTTTGTGTGAGGCACAGTGTTCTTGTGTCAGCAGAAAGACTTCTCTTAGATATATCATTAGATGAACCCTGAAAGTTGTATCACTGATGACTATCATTATGTCATACTATCTTATATAAGGCAAGTCTATTCAAGCTACAATTTATGATTCTTTAATTATAATAAGCCTGATGTATTTATAGGAGAGATTTTCATAAAAGGGAGTTAGTACCTATTAGAAAATGTGTGACCTCTGCACCACTGTGTGAAACTATCCTGATTTGCATTTGTAAAGATCAACGTTTTGTCATTTACATGTGTAAGCCTCGGAGCGGGGGGGGGGGTTAACTGCCCAAAACTGGAACCCCACGTCAATTCCCGGCAGTTCCTGGCAGTTTTCGGGGCTGCCTGTAGATTCCTGCTCTAGTGCGTAGTGCCTGCCCCTTAGTCTCTAAAAATACAAATGCAAAAACAACAAATAATAACAATCACAATTTATCAACTAATGAAATAACTCCTACAGTGGATGTTGCAATGTTTAAATGACAGCAGCTGGTTGTACATATATGTTCCTTAAATAGGATAAATATAAAGCTATATGTATATATGTATCTGTTTTGCCTACCTTTGCTGTTTTGCCTATCTTGGATGTTTTTCCTACTTCACTGTTTTGCCTAGCTCCGCTGTTTTGCCTGCAGTCACTGTTTTGACTACCTTCGTTGTTTTGACATGTCCAATGTGTATTATGTAACTGCCCTATTGCCACAGCTGAATTAGTTTAATTTGGATATTCTTTTTCGACTAATTTGGGCCTTAGTTTATTCTTACATGTTTAAAGAATTCAGTGCTACAACCCCCAATGTCCACAATGGAGATATTTTCTACAAAAACATGTTCCAACAAAGGGCTGGTTACTCGTTTATATAACATAATGGTGGAAAACCATAAAGACAACACTGAAAATAAGAGACAGAAGTGGATAGGGGACTTACAAGAGGACATTTCTGTGGAAGATTGGGGTATAATATGTTCAAAGGTACATACTCAAACCATTAACACACGACTGAGATTAATACAATATAAGTGGATAATGAGAACCCCTGTGAAGTTGAACAAGTTTGATCCTTATATGCCTGATCGATGCTATAAGTGCAATATTCATCAAGGTACTTTATACCACTGTTTGTGGGAATGTGAGGAGATTCAAACATTTTGGAGCTCGGTGTTACAATATATCTCTGAAATTACCTCTTCTCCAGTACCTCTAAATCCTAAACTATGTATATTAAACATCTATCCGGACAATTGCTCTCTGTCTAATAGAGACAGAAAAATGATTGACCTGTGTCTTCTACAGGCCAGGCGCTCAATAGCTCTGACGTGGAGGAATGGTCGTTGCCCCTCTCAAAAAACTTAACGTCGAGTTTGGCTCTGGAGAAGTTAACATATGTAGTTAGGTAGAAAGCTTCTCAACTTTACAGTATCTGGGAGATGTTTTTGGACTTTGTTAAGAATGGTGACATTGAAGAGGCATTGGAAATGTGAAGTGTCTAATCTGGTGTGAGGAATGTGTGCTGTGCTATGTTTCTTGTTAGTGACTGTAATCTATTTTACATATTCAATTTTGTTTTAATTTAGTTTAAACAAATTAGTAGTTTCATTGTAATGTTTTGTATTTGAATTATCTTGTAATCATATCTTAGCAATTTCTGTGACTTTTGTAATATTTATTTCCATTTATGCTGCCATATGTTCAGGTTGGGGAAGGGTCTTGTATATATGTAAATTGATGTAAATGTATAAAACTATATAAAACCAATAAATATATGTTTAAAATAGGTGTTTGGTATATTGGGTATATTTGTACATCGGTTCATTTCTTCGTATTTTGGGATCCCTCCTTTCCCCACATCCCTGTATGACTGGATTTGACTGCCTTTTAAGACATGCTACTTTTGTAATAAAAACAATTATATTTTGTCAAAAAGCAACACGTCTCTTGCCTCAGTATAATGAACCTGAATGCCTTGGTACAGGTATTACTAAATAAGAATAATTCTTCAGGTGAAATTCCTGAGTTGGCGTTGTCTGGCTTTTGATTACTTGATAATGTATTAATTCTAAATAGCATTACGCTTCCAAATGAACCTAATCCTACTCTGATCAACACACTTCCATCTATCTACAAACAGCTGTTGTCATTTAAACAGTGAACACTTTCGGGGGAAGTTTTACACACTTTACTGGTTATGTTGTGGTTCTCTTTTCCCGGTCTTTAGTTTTGGGGAGGTGGGCAGATATTGTGTGGGGTGTTACAGACATTTACAGTAAGTATCCAGTCATTAAGTAAACAGTCATTAAGTCATTCAGTCTCCTTCCTTTTCAGTTTCACTTCAGGATAGATGATGGCCAGTTGATGGAGTGAGGAGGAGGAGGAGGAGGAGGAGAAGGAGGAGTGAACCCAGAAGATTTGGCAGCTCAGATTATCATTAAACGCGTGCGCACTGACAGGAGAGCAGCAACACTTTCTCCCTCGGCCTCAGCAGAAGGTTACATGGCTAACTTGAAGCCCTGTCTGTTCAGATGCTGTGTGCTGGTGTGCGTGGTGTGCACCGTGGCTGTGCTGTGCGTGTGGATCGCGTCACTGTCGGGGACCACATGTCCCTCCGGCAGCTTCAGGCGCGCCGCCGTGTCCGCGGACTCGCAGCGCTGCTCGGACATCGGCAGGTAAGTGTCTCCCTGGAACCGGAAAGTTTGGTTGGATCTGGATACAAAAGTTTATTTCTGTGCGTTAATAGACGGGTATGTTTGTCTTTATTATTGTTAACCACGCTTGGTTCTTTAGTCACTGTGATAACTCCAGCCAATGTGAGTGTCACCGGCCATGTGTGTGAGATAAAGAGCTGTACTGAGTCATGACATAAGCATATTAAGAGATTTGATTAGCTCTGTATGAAGAATGGAGATAATGAGCTGTAGAACAGTGTGGAGACGAGCCATTGATTCTCCATTCATGTGCGATAATCATCACGTCATATCCCCAAACTGAAAAAAAGGCTTTCAAAGCTTGAAGTCTAATATAATGTAATGCATGACTAAAGTTAGTGGTCATGTAAGGACATGTGATGAACTGTACTTCATCTTAGAAGAAACAGACTACGAGCTGTGGCAGATCTAGGATTTTACTAAGTGAGGGACCATGAAGGGGCCACATCTCACAAAGAGGGGACAATCATATGTTTAACATCTGCACATTAGGTCATTCCTTGTTTGCTGTCAGCTCTAACACTTTATATTTTGCTAATTGTTCCTGAAACATCTTGTGTAATAAAAAAATATTGTTAGAATTGTTAGTGAGAGAAGATTATAAAAAATCATAAACATTTTTTTTTTTACATAACAGTGGCCCTTAAAGGATCAGTGTGTAGAGTTTAGTGACATCTAGTGGTGAAGTTGCATGTTGCAGCTGAATACCCCTCACCTCAACCTCCCCTTCCAAACATGACAGAACAAGACTTCAAAACTAATCATGCTTAAAAGCTGTTTTAATATCAGATTTCGAGCTTTCAAACATCCATTGTCAACCTTTCAAAGCTTTTTTTTCAATTTGGAACAGGCCATGATTTTACTCTCATAATACTCACTGAGGCTTTAACACTCCCCGGGGGTGACAGTCATTCGTATCAACACTCTGCTCAATGGTTGAGTCCTAGTCTAAATAAAGAGTGGAAAAAAGAGGTGAGATTTGTTTTTCCTGGAATAAAACGACTTCCGGCTTTTGTTTTCAGTTACTGGAAGTTATTATAATTTTCTTTTGCCATGAATTGTCAGGAGGTTGTTTCCAGGTTCACAGAACAGACAATGTATGAGCTCCATCAGGCTCCACAGGAACAGATTCGCACTGAGGCCACAGGCAACACGTCCACGTGATGGGAAACCCTTTCAAGGACAAGCCACGACCTCTATGTATTTATATATAGAAATCCAGAAAGTCTGAGACTGCTCCGTTGAACCTCAAAAAACAGAGCAAATCATTCAATTACACTTAAATAGATAAGTTACAACGAACACAAAAGTCTTGAAACTTTTTATACGGATAGAAAATAAACTCCACCTGAATTGAACGAAACTGCCTCATCTGCACGCAAATTGTATCACCAGTTAAGTGTTTCCTATGCAAACCTAAGTTAATCTGGCGCCTACTCAATGCTTAATGAACTTATTGCATCTCCGGTATAAAGGCACAAACGCAGCCTTTGAGACGACTTTAATTTGATTACCCGAATAATTCGTATCTGTTGCTCCGCCTCCTGTTTCTTCTCTGGGTCTGCCTGACCTACGGAACCAGAACACTCCCAGCGCTGCCTTCTCGTCTCGTTCAGTCAACACCTCAAACCACCATGCCAGATTTCAGGCTACTTGCTCTGTGAGGCCTCAAGCACCAGGACATGGTTAAACTTGCCTCTTGGAAGTACACACAAATATTTCACCTTGTAACCCTGAGCTCAGCACTAATAATCATTCAGCAATTAAAAGGCTCTCCGGGTCGGCAAACACGTGCCGAGCAATAAGTGACTGACTGTGAGTTGACACATTTCCCATAAATCCTGTTTAAACTGGCTGTCTTTCCAGGCTCATGCTGCAGCAGGGCGGCTCGGCAGTAGATGGCACCATTGCAGCTCTTCTGTGCACGTCCTTGGTCAATCCTCAGAGCATGGGGATCGGAGGAGGGTCTATAGTCACTATACGAGATAAAACAGGTGGGGGTCCTCTTATTCATTTACTGACACCTGGGTTTGGATTCTTCCAAAACTGATATGTATTGATTCTTCTAATCTCTGATCTCTTCTCAGGCCGCGTCAAGGTCTACAACTTCAGAGAGACGGTCCCGCAGTCGTTCAAGCCAAACCTGTTGGATGACTGTCCCATTACATTCTCACCTTCCTTAGGTGAGAATGGAGAATCAATGTCAAATCACTTATATTCTCCTTCTGCGATTGTTCCTCATAAACCCACAGAGAGAAATGTTTTACTTATCCACTATCTTGCAACTTTAACATGGTGTTTCAGATGTCCTCTTATAAGCCTGTTAGAAATTAGAGTTAACACTTTATTTTCTCCCCCAAGGAGGTCACTATGTGACTATGATACTTTGTGGAAGCATGTGTCAGTGAAGAACCTATACAGTTCTGGTGGGGATCCAGATCATAGGGTGGATTCAGGACCTTTTTTAAATAATAATAATAATATTTTCAAAGGCTTGAAAGACGTCAAACAGAAAAACAAATTAAAGATAAAAACAAAACGTTGTCACACATTGAAAGCAGTTCTGAAGAGGTGGGTTTTGAGTGGATGTCTGTGAGGCAGGACAGAGCATGGTCAGAGGGCTCTCCCGGTGAGGAGGAGGAGGAGGAGGAGGAGGAGGAGGAGGAGGAGGAGGAGGAGGAGGAGGAGGAGGAGGTGGTTCTGGACGACAGGGGTGATGTGGTCACGAGAGCAGGTGATGGCGAGAACTGGCTTCTTTTTCCCCATTTGACCTGATTCCCGAGGGGAATAATTCATGGGTCTTAATTTAAAAAGATCAGGCACATTAGCTGTTATGGATATAGATATTTATGAGCGTTCGGCTTGGTGGAGGTATGCGCTTCTAGTTTTCACTGCGTTGCTCCTCCTCTTATTTTACATTCATCAGTCCATCTGAAGCTTTTATCACTGATGTTTCCTTTATGTGTTGAATGCAGTGGCACTGTTTAACCCTTTCGACTCTGCAGGCAGCCAGTGGATCGGCGTGCCCGGAGAGCTGCGGGGCTACCAGGCCCTTCACGAGAAGTACGGGAAGCTGCCCTGGGCCAAGCTGTTCGAGCCCACAATCAAACTGGCCAGAGAGGGATTCCCTTTGCCGCAGTATCTGGGAGACCTCCTGAGTGTCCCTCTGGTGAAAGGCATCGTGGAACCCTCATCTCTCTGGTACAGTGACTTTAGGGCTGGAAAAGTGATCATTGTCAGCAAAGCTCAAGAATAACTGTAGTGAAGGAACGCCGATAAGACATGTTTGAGGACACTGATAAACTCAAAGGGTCTAAATTCTCAGTTGAACTAATTTCACCTTTGTTTTATGTAACCTACCGGATTATCAATTGATCCCGAAAATGTAACCATTAGGATTTCACGTTGTGTAATAGTTCAGCCTGGTCGACTCGCTCACTACAACAATTTCTGGTTTAGTGGAAATTACTTATTTGCTAAAAGTTAAAAAAAAAGGTTCACTCTGTTTTTTCTTGCTGCAGCAACTTTGGGGGAGGTTACCTAACCCACAAATAAAAGCCGCACTCGCCTTCTTTCAGAAATATTTGTGAAATGTTGCCTTTCCCAAATGCCAGGTTTAGAAATTGGTCGTCTTGGGGTTAGTTGTGGTGTGAAAAGCGAATCAAAGTGGGCGCTCGGATGCAGGAACCGAATATCTGAGAGTGTTCAGCGATGCGTGTAATTCAGTAGATGATCTGACTGAGGTGAATTGGCTGAAACAAACAGAGGTCACAGAGGTCACCCAAATGAGACTATATTGTAACACTTGCAACATTGTAACATTTTGATTTGTTCTGTTTATGACATTTTCTAATACATAGATTTTCTTCTTCACATTTACTTTTTTTCCAGTTCTCTGCAAGTTATGTGCAAGAAGAACAACACTGTTCTGAGCCAAGGAGACACCCTGAAGTTTTCTAAACTAGCTGAAACCATGCAAACAGTAGCGGATCACGGGGCAGAAGCCTTCTACACTGGCAAGATAGGACAGGACTTAATCCAAGACATAAAAGAACAAGGTTGGGGCGATGAAGAAATATTGTTGTTTGGGGTTGCAAGGGGGAATAGACAGAAAAAGCAAATGGGCTAATAATTACACACTTAAAGATAAAAACAAGCTGTCTTGATATTCTGCATGGTTCTTTCAGGTGGGACGTTAACAATGGAGGACCTAAACTCGTTCAAGGTGCGGGTGGAAGACGCATGGACGGTGCCTTTAGGAAATACTAAAATCCACATCCCTCCACCGCCTGCTGGGGGCGCCATGCTTGGCTTCGTTCTGGGCCTCATGAAAGGTTTCAAGCGTTGTTTTTTCATTTTCTTTAGAATAAACTCAACTGAACTGAATCAACTTCTAGCATCTTATCGTTTACTGTGAATGATAAAGAATAGGAAAACTCAAAAGACAGTAAAACAAAACGTTCTTTTAACGAACATTGTTGTTCTCTTGCTCCGCAGAGTTTTCCTTGACTCCAAACGACTTGAAAGGTGAACAAAAGATTCAGATCTACCATCTTTACATAGAGGCACTTAAATTCGCTAACGGAGGAAAGAGGAACATCAGAGATCCTGTCTTTAAAACGAATAAGGTTGGGATCTTATTTCATTCACTTTCATTTTGTGGGGACCTAAATCTGTGGGGATTGGCTGAGTGCACGTTTTGACGGAAGACCTCAAATATAACTTTTCAGTGGAGAGAATTTAGAGAATCCATTACCCTTACTGCAAACTGTTAAGAGAGAAATCAACGCCCTGCATAAAAGCCTACCAGGTCGAGCAGAAAGGAGGAAGCAGCAGTGTGACATTCAGTGTGGACATGATTACATCTCAGCACAACAGAGGATGTTTCGGCACCGTCTCATTGTGATGTTCTTTTTCCAGAGTGCAGAACACCTGATTGATCCCTCCTTCATTAAACGCATCAAAGAGATGATCTCAGACCGAGCCCATGAGAAATCCTACTACGACAACATCCAGCCGCCTCCCGATCAAGTCGGGACAACGCACGTGTCCGTCATGGATGAAGAAGGACTGGTCGTCTCGGCAACTAGCACCATAAACCAATTGTGAGCAGGAAGAGGCCACTGTCTGATTCTGAGAAATGATGCTGGGGTGCAGAGTTTGTCCTCTCGGCTTACTGTGTGTGTTTTGTTGTATAGGTTCGGAGGAGCCATTTACTCTCCCCAAACCGGCATCATCCTCAACAATGAGCTGGCCGACTTCTGTGGGCGAGCAGACTCAGTGAGGGCAGGTAAAGTCACAGACAGGACGAGAGCCCTTTAGCCGGAGCCAATTCAATCTAAGACATTTACTCCTAACGTAGACATTAAGTCTCTTTCCAGTCTGATGTGGAGTCTCACTGTTTCCGTAGGTGAGCAGCCTCCCTCCTCCATGACTCCAGCGATACTGGAGTTAGAGTCTGGAGGACTCCTCGTGATTGGCGGATCAGGAGGAAGCATGATCCTCTCAGCGGTTGCCTCGGTAACTCAGTTGAACTTTACATACTTGCGTGTCCTGTTGACTTATTTGTTTGCTGACGTGACGCTCCATTGTTGTCGCAGTCTTTAATAAATCACCTGTGGCTGGGGATGAGTCTGAAAGACGCCATCGCTGCTCCCATTGTGTATGTGGACGCGAATAACGATGTGAACTTTGAGCTTGGTTTTGACGAGGTGAAGTATTACATTTTTTCATCCTCACTTTCCATTAACAGCATTCAAATTCACCAGACTGTGAAATGAATAACATTTCTATTAGGTTCATGTAGTCTGATGGAGATTATTGGGGCGTAATCCCTACAAAGACAGATTTAATTGACCTGCAATCAGTATTAAACTCTGAAGTGGGAAGGATATGTGGTATTAATGTGTGTGTGTGTGTGTGTGTGTGTGTGTCCTCAGACTGTGAGGGAGGACCTCATGGGTCTTGGACACAAAGTTGGAACCTGGCCATACTTCCTCAATGTAGTCAATGGTTTGGAGAAAGACAAAGGCTGCATTGTAGCTGTATCAGACAAAAGGAAGTTTGGAGCGTCGTCTGGATACTGACAAGCGAGAAGCTGAGGACGCAACGCCATCCCACCAAAATCCGCCCTGAAGACTGACTGAAGCTTAAGCCTTAAGACCAATGAATGTGCCGCATCCCTGATGACAGAATGTGAAAAAACAGGACGCTAGTAATCTCAAAGGATATTTGCAGTTCATCATAACTCCATCTTTTCTATCGAACTAGTCAGCACTGTACCCTCCAAAGTGATCACAGAGATCCTGGGAATCAGCAACACGCCTTAAGAAAAAGTAAGAGAAGGAAAAATGATCAGTTTATCTGAGCCGGATAATTGAAATCACTAAATTTTTTCAGTTTTAATCCAACTTTACGACACATTTCATTCCTCGTCAGATGTTCCCAGATCTCAGCAATTGACTTAGTGAGTTTGAGTTGAAGAAATGACGCCTTAAGCAAAACTAGTCATGACAAACTGTAGCTATCCTTTGAGCTGAATGAACTCACATACACTGATGTCAGCATACCTCTAAAATGACGCACATGAAACAGCTCCTGTTGAGATCTGCTTTTATAAAGTGAAGGACTACGCCCTCCTGACTGAAGCGTGTGCACCACTGGGTCATAAAACCAGATCTACAGTACAGATCGACAAAAGGCCAACCCACGGCTGTGTAATACCAAGTCTGTAAACAACAGTGAAAATTAGATTTTCTGTCTATAAGAACTGTGGATGAGCCATGCGACCCAGCGCAGTGACGTGTGAGTTCAATGCTGTCGAAGGACGTCAGCTCCAACTTTGACTGTGACCTTTTCTATGAATGTGAAACAGCTTTATTCAGATCCTGCAGCACCACCTGATCGTCCTTTAAACAAGGAGGAGACGCTGCAGAATTTATTTTTCCGAAAAAACTGAGCAGATTCTTAAGGAACAAAATCCTTTACTTATTTCCTTACAGTGCCTTCTATTTTTTTAAAGTGTTTTGTAAAATTATTTCACATTTGTGCTACAATTCTTAAACGTGAAATATGTTTTGTCACAATAAATAAATCCCAAAACAAAACCTGTCGTCACCCCATGAAGCCGGTTGATTCGCTCATACCTACAAGACGCTTTTTGCCGCCATCTACATCTCTTTAAACATTGTTGTGTGATCAGCAGTAATCGCCTCCATGTTTTCCTCATTCCACAGCAGCACTGAAACAATAGACGCACTAATGAGATGCATTTCAGAGAAGAGACTCATGAATTAATGATGATTTCTGAAGTGGATCCTGCTCCTTTTTCCTTGGAGCCAAGAGATGTGAATTCTGAGAACATGCAAATCTTTTGCCTGTCTGAAGCCGCAGCGTCTTTGTTGTATGACCAACGAGTTAATGTGGATAAGCTGTGGCTGTGATAAGTCCTATGGTGTGGTGAGATCACCCTCTTTGTACAAACAGACACTTAAAGTGAGCGAGTGTGAGGAGGAGAGGCCTCCAGGCTTATCGGAGAATTGTGTCGATTCTTGTCGACTCCGAGAACATTTTTAGCCACAATGTCGGCTGATGAAGCAAAGTCAATTTGAAAACTATGGTGATGCACTCGAGGCAGATGGGGGTGAATTAAAATGAAGAATTTGATATACACACAGATGCAAGGTTATGTTTTGTGAGTTATGGAGGTGAGGTCATCTTTAATTGTGCCTTAAAATAAAACTCCAGCTGGCAACTCATGTTTACATTCACCGATACCTCTGCAGACTTAAGGGAACTAAGGCAAATATCTTGTAATAACATATCCTTTTTAAAGCGGTCTCCTTTCTTTCCCGAATATTTAGTTTTCTTTTTACCAACAAGCCAAGCTAAACAAGCAGAGTAGAGCGCTGACCTCCACCAAAGATCCAGAATTGTTTTTGGATCTGCACCAAATAAAACACAGTCCCCACAACGTTCGCTGTTTTTTCCTCAAGATTCCATAAAGTGTCCTCTGAAAAACATCTGACCATGCTGTGTTAAAGAAAGTGAAAATAAAAAAATCCTGGATCTGCCAACTGATACGGATTCAAACCATATGGGTTCTTCACTGACTCATATCCCACAACATTATTACACCATGTCACATTGTAATCCTCCAACAATCTTTCTTACAAAACATGCAAACTGATCATTTATAACCTCCTTGGTTACGGTAACAAATATCAAGTGAAAGGACCTTTACCGAACATCTGTTACACATCAGGCAAACACAAAGCATCTGCAGCATCTATTGCACCAACTTGATGAAAGGACTAAAACATTTTGTGTAACACAGTTTTCAGATGGCTGCATTGCAGGAGAGCGAATGGGCTCAATGCACAGGGAGGCTCGTGTCCTCTGGTTGGGTTTCCACACATTCTCTCTCCCTATTTCATGCTTGAACTACGTGAAATCGATACAGACGAAAAGCGCCAAAAATAAATAATTTCCACTAATGCTGGAAATGACCAAATAAATAATTCACACTGGGAAAAGCTTTCATTGAATCTAGTGTGTGTAAAACATTGTTTTAATCACGTATGTTTATCACAGTCCATTGTAGCTAGAAGCTTATAAAACCTATTTTTAATTTATACTTTTCAGTGATTGTAATTGTGTAATCCGATTTACATCCCGGTTGAGAGAAGAGGTGGCCAGAGTCCCAGTGGGGACAGGAGCAGCAACAGCTGTAATGTTGTTATGGGATCATTACAGGCCATTGCACTCTGGGTTGTTGGGAATTACTGTAAGTCATTAAATATGTGCTGCAGGACTGTTTGCCCCCGAGGTGTTTTACAGCAGCGCCCGCCTGCTCTCTGTGTTTCCTTTTACCTCACATGAACAAGCCAAGTGAAACATGTTACTCTTAAATGACAGAGTTCATAGTTGAGTTCGCTGTTGGAGTTTTGATTTATTGGTTTAATATTGCGTTTAGTTGTTAGTTATTACTGTGGGTGTCACGTACATTTCAAACGTAAATCATTACAACAAGCAGCTCCACACAGCTGATGACGTGTGCTTCATAAATAAGTAGGAATCAAACACATTTCTGACTGGGACACGCACAAAAATAATTTCAGTATCACTATATTAAATAATATTCCACGTCTTCCTCAAAGTTCATTTTTCTATTTACACACAAAGAGGAGGTGACACAGAAATAAAACTTAAGATTCAATATTCAGAATCAGTTTCAGAGTGAGGCACTTTGTTGTCAAGGTCATAACAAACAATGGTTCTTCTGTTATCTGCTGCTATGAAGTACATGAGCATTATTCTAACGTAATGAGAGAACAATCGTTGTCAAAGACGGCTGAGGGTTTGCTCCTGCCCCTTTGAAACCTGTCTAATCTCACAGTTTCCACCAGATTCAAGATTCACACAGCTACAGCCTCCATGCACAGTCACAGGCGTGTGTTTACGACCTCAGTACCCCGCAGCGTAGGCCCACTTGCGAGGATCCGACTGAGCGTGGAGTCCGTCCTCGTAACGAACCACAGCCTGCACCACAGCTCCGGACGCTTTGAGGAACTCCGTCTCGTGGTGCTTTGCTGCCAAACCCTTCATGATGTCCTGTAAATGACAAAATAGATAATGTAAGTAAAGAATGGGATAGCATCAGTGGTGTATAAAGTACTTGAAAGCCATACTTGAGTAAAAGTACAGATATCTTACTTGAAAGTGACTTCGGTAAAAGTAAAAGTCACCCGTCAGAAAATTACTTGAGTAAAAGTCTTAGAGTTGCTCATATTAAATGTACTTAAGTATCAAAAGTATCTGGTGTTGAAATGTAGCAAAATTAAAAAAGCTAAGTGCTTTTTATAGTAGGCCTATACAGACACAAAACAACCCAAAATTGTTCAGTTCAGGATTTATTTCAACTGACTGAAAAATTATAACACTATATATATAATGTATAATTTTACAAATTTTGAACCAGAGATGCTTAGGTTAAAAAAGTATTGGACAAGTGAATCTGAACTTATAGAGAAAACAAAGAATCAACACAACAGAATAAACAAGTGCCTCTTGATTCTACCTAAGAACACTAATAGACCTGCCACTAATAGACCAAATTAACCTTTTGTGTCTATTAGCTGTATTGTGTAACTGCCTGGATGTTTACCTGCCTGTATATCTGCCCGCCAGCTTGTCCACGCATCTACATGTAAGCCTGTTTATTTATCATTAGACTATCTTCACTGAATGGGCCTGGGGTTGTGTTTGCATTTGTTTCCAGCAGGGTGACAATACACCTGTAGGGTATCTTGCCTGTAGGGACGGCAAAGTGAAGACACAACCCTGCTTGAAGTTGTACACATTAGCCAGTTTGTACAATACATATATAAAGACTCAACAGCTTCTAAGTTGTGTTGAATCAGCACAAAGGGCGACTAAGGATTGGAATTGGCAATATATAGATATATTGTAACTGCCGCACATTGGCAGTTTGTTTAGTTGGTTAACCTCCCGTTTTTGGTTCCTACTGGTTATAATGGCACTGGGGCGGAACTAATTGCCGCCGTCATATGTTTCTTACACCACACCTTTAAGCGACGTACCTAGCCAAACAGCGTGAAAGAAGCAGCACAATCAATAAGCTATAAATTAAAGTTAAAAGTAAAAGCACATAAGAAGAAGAAGAAAAAACTATAAAGGACAAGCAATAGGATAAGATTCCCTCAAGTAGTAAGCAGTGGACGAGGTATGTTTATCATTTATTTATATCTAAGAAGAATGTGAACGATTTTATTGTGTTGCTTTCAATTGCATGGTTGTGCGTGATAGTGATTTGCATACTATGTAAAGTTGTGAATATGTTTATGTAAGTTAAGTTTGTAAATGTGCAAGTTAATATTGAGCTGCGGGCTGTATGTGAGGTGTGTGTGAAGTGTTTTTTGGTGTAATGTAACACCTGTTGTGCTGCTGTAAAAACGGACATTTGCATATTGTGAATTTGTATTTATTTTCATTTATTTTTCTCTCTAAACCCAGTTCTCACGGGTTGGTTCGACCTGGAAATAAAACCCCGTTTTCTAACAAAGACCTCTGGCCTCGTGTGAACTACTTGGGAGCTACAGTGAGAACTCGACTGCTCTGCATGAGTAGCCGAGGAAGACGCAACCAGACAGCAGCGGCCATCTCCATGCCGCGTGTTAACCCAAGTAAAATGTCAGAGTTTGAGCTAGCCCCTGAGAGTGACGAAGAACGTGTCAGTGATGATGACATGAAGCAGCACTGCACAGAAGCACAACCACAAACGACCGAAGGCACTGAAGCTGATAACCCCACTACCTCACAAGAGCCACAAAGAGGCCAAAGAGTTCGTAAATTGACGGAGAAGGGCCAAGAACTGCACGATGAGCAAGTAAGAAAGGTTGCACACCGTTTCAGCATGAGCTACGAGAAGTGGAAGACTATCATTAAGGACGCCAAAGGTACGCTGAGTGGTCAATGCTCAAACAACCTGCTGCATGAACACATTACCAAGGTCAGCAATGCCTCAAATAATCTAAATGATGTTTATGAAGAGCTAAGACACATCAAAATTCCAGACCAAGACACACGTCGCAGAGTAGACACCTGTGAAGCAGTAACAAAGAAGATAATCAAAACTGCAAGAGGTTATCTAAAAACTGAAAGGGGTGAATGTCAAGTGGATGATAAACAAGGTGTTGAAGAAACAGGATCTGTGAGCAAGTCTGTAGTCTCAGATAATATAAGCATTAAGTCTCAACACACCAAGTCCTCCAAGTTCTCTGCCCAAAGCTCTCGAAGCAGCTCAAAAATCACATCCAGACGTTCAAGTCAGTCTTCTTCACACAGGCAATACGCCGCTGCCGAAGCTGCTGCCAATGAAGCCGAATTTCAAGTTCTGCTCGAAAAGGAACGACATATCGAAGAACTTGAAAAACTTGAAGCTGAAGAATCAGAGAGGAAGAGGGTTCTTGAAGCTGAAGAATCAGAAAGGAAGAGGGTTCTAGAGGCCAAGCGCAGGCAAATAGAGCGAATGGATACATTAAAGAATCTAAAGGCTGCCAAGGCCCGACTGCAAGTATATGAGCAGAATGAAGGCTCAGATGAAGAAGTGGAACCGCTGCTCCATCAACATTTCCCCTTGAAGGAGGAAAGGAAGGAGGTCAAACAGGAACGTAACCTGTCAAAGCATCACCCTCAACGACAAGCTATGCCACTTCTGAACAAAGAAGATACCACTGCAGCCCTCGTGAAAGTGTTTGCAGACTCCATCAGCGCGAGTCGTCTTCCCATACCTGAACCATCAATGTTCAACGGCGATCCACTCAGATTCAACGACTGGAAGGTTTCATTTAAGACACTTATTGACCGGAAAAACATACCAGGTGACGAGAAGATATATTACTTGCGAAGGTATGTGGGTGGAGTTGCAAAAAGGGCCATAGAGAGTAATTTCCTTCTAGGCACAGAGTCCGCCTATTGCGCAGCGTGGACCATCTTAGAAGAGAGATATGGCAATCCATTCCTCATAGCCAAAGCCTTCAGAGACAAGCTTGATTCATGGCCCAAGATAAGCTCCAAAGGAAGCTCAGAACTCCGAGAACTTGCTGACTTCCTCCGTGGCTGTGAAGCCGCCATGTCTCAGATTGAGGGTCTTGAGATACTCAATGACTGCAATGAAAATCAGAAAATGCTTGCTAAACTTCCAGACTGGCTGAGCTCAAGATGGAATAGGAAGGTTATGGAAGAGGAAGAACATAGTCGCAGGTACCCAAGCTTCAGTCAGTTTGTCATGTTCGTTACACGTGAAGCAAAAATCGCTTGCAACCCCATATCATCCCTCCACGCTCTAAAACCAGTTGAATGTGAGAAGAGCAAGGATCCAAGGAACAGAGGTCCTGGAGCAAAGGTATTGGCGACAAATTCAGACGAAAAGGCTGCCGCCACAAGCTGTGTGTTCTGTGAAAGGACAGGGCACAGTCTTCACCAGTGTTTTAAATTCAAAGATGAAACCGTCTCTGACCGGGTCAAGTTTGTGCAAGAAAATAAGTTGTGCTTTGGCTGTCTGAAGTCTGGCCACCGCTCAAAGGACTGCGAAAACAGAATGATCTGCAAAACGTGTGAGAAAAAACACCCGACTTGCCTCCATGATAATCGCACCAAGGAAGGAAGGAGGTCAACAATGCCTGATGCAGCAAGAGACATGTCAAATGGACGCAAAATTGAACGGTCACAGGATAGGGCAACAAGAACCTCACTTGAAGCAACATCCAATAGAGTCCTCCAGCATGTCAAAGGCACTCATACATCCACCATCATCCCAGTGTGGGTGTCGGCCTCAAGTGAGCCTGATCGTGAAGTTCTTGTGTATGCACTTCTTGATACACAGAGTGACACAACCTTTCTCCTGGACGACACTGCAAAGGCTCTACATGCGAAGAACGAACCAGTTCAGCTAAAACTCTCAACAATGGCTTCAAGAAACACTGTTGTGTCCTGTAGGAAACTGACTGGTCTGCAAGTAAGAGGAATGCATTCGGACAAGATAATTCCCCTGCCAGTGACCTATACAAGAGAATTCATACCTGCAAACAGAGATCATATTCCCACACCAGAGACGGCGAAAGCATGGCCACATCTCGAACACATCGCAGATGAGATAGCTCCGCACCAAAGCTGCGACGTAGGCTTGCTAATTGGCTACAACTGTACTCAAGCACTCGTCCCAAGACAAGTGGTTTCTGGGGAAAAAAATCAGCCCTTTGCACTGAGAACTGACTTGGGCTGGAGTGTAGTTGGCTACGGCAACCTATCACTCGACTATGGAGACGCGATTGGAGTGAGTCACCAGGTCATCGTTAAGCAAGTGATACCAGGTAATCCATCCTTTTCAAACCTCACAAGCGAAGTGCACTACGTCTGTAGAACACAAATCCAGGAAGTTGTCTCGCCTTCAGCTGTCATCAAGGTGCTGGAATCTGACTTTGTGGAAAAAGCTTCAGAGGACGGCAACATATCTCAAGAAGACCTCAGATTCCTGTCAAGGATGGAAAAGGGCATCAGGCTCAAGGAAGATGGTCATTACGAAATGCCACTGCCATTCAAGAAAGACAGACCTAACTTACCAGATAACAAGATATGTGCTATCCACCGTCTCAGATGCCTAGAAAGGAAGCTGAAGAGAAACAAGCAGTACTACCAAGACTACAAGACCTTCATGGACGAGACCATAACCCGTGGAGATGCAGAAAAGGTCCCACAAGAAGATATCAGCAAAGCCCCAGCATGGTACATTCCCCACCACGGGGTGTATCATCCGCAAAAGCCTGGGAAAATTCGAGTCGTCTTTGACTGCTCTGCAAGATTTAAAGAGACATGCCTGAATGATCATCTCCTGACAGGCCCAGAGTTGACAAACACCTTGATCGGAGTCCTCTGTCGGTTTCGTCGAGGTCCTGTGGCAATCATGTGCGATATTGAGCGCATGTTTCACCAGTTCCACGTGAATGCAGAAGATCAAGATTACCTACGTTTCCTATGGTGGGAGAATGGAAATCTCGAAGCAGAACCCTCCATCTACCGGATGAAAGTCCACCTGTTTGGTGCAGCCTCCTCACCTGGCTGCGCCAACTTTGGACTCAAACACCTCGCTGCTGAAGGACGTGGACGCTTCAGTGAAGACACCATCCGCTTCATCCAGAATAATTTCTATGTTGATGATGGGTTGGCAAGTGTAACATCTGAAAGGCAAGCGATCCAACTAGTGAAAGAGGCAAGAGAACTATGTAGCACAGGCAAACTCCGGCTGCATAAGTTCATCTCTACCAGCAAGGAAGTCCTAGCCACAATCCCTAAGGAGGAATGTGCTAAAGTTGCCAAGGACTTGGACATGGCACTCGGAGAGCAACACATGGATAGAGCACTCGGTGTTCAGTGGTGCGTGTCTTCTGACCAGTTCCAGTTCAGAGTGCTTGTCAAAGAAAATCCATTTACCCGAAGAGGAGTCTTGTCCACGGTTGCCTCAGTATATGACCCGCTTGGGTTCGTGGCACCCTTCATCCTGGTTGGAAAGCAGATACTGCAGCAGATGTGTCGTGACAAGCTCAGTTGGGATGACCCCTTGCCTGATGACCTTCGACCCTTGTGGGAATATTGGCTCAAAGACCTGAAAAACCTGGCTGGTGTGAAGATCCAGAGATGCTACACTCCACCAAGCTTCAACGTCCAGCACTATGAGCTCCACCATTTTTCGGACGCCAGTGTGTCAGGCTACGGAGAGTGCTCATACCTCAGAGCGGTCAGTACATCAGGTGAAGTCCACTGTACCTTAGTCATGGGAAAGTCAAGAGTCACCCCTTCTAAGGTCACGACCATACCAAGACTAGAGCTGTCAGCAGCAGTGGTAGCTGTCCGCATCAGTGACCTGCTCAAGAAAGAGCTCGAAGTAGAATGCCTACAAGAAGTATTTTGGACTGATTCTATGGTTGTACTTGGATACATCAGTAATGAAGCCAGAAGATTTCATGTGTTCGTAGCAAACCGTGTAGAACGCATCAAGCGAAGCACAGAGTCAGCGCAGTGGAGGTATGTGACTACTGAGGAGAACCCAGCAGATCACGCCTCAAGAGGTCTCACGGCAGAACAGCTTGTAGCCTCTAACTGGTTCACAGGCCCAGCCTTTCTGTGGCAGAAAGAGCTACCAAGTGGAGATGTAAAGGTGGGAGATATCTCAATTAGTGACCCAGAGCTCAAGAAGGCCCAGGTTCATGATACTCAGGCAAAGGAGGTGAGGTCGCTTTTAGATCGCCTACACAAGTTCTCAGACTGGTTAAGAGTGGTAAAAGCTATTGCCAGGCTCCAGCGCCGTGCAAAGGAGGTCAAAGGTCTCAAGCCGAAGTCCTGTGAAGCCAGCAGTCTAGAGGAAAGAAGAGAAGCAGAGATGACCATAATCAAGATGGTTCAACATGCAACCCTATCTCAAGAAGTCCAGTGCCTCCAGCATCACAAGGAGATAGGTCGCAAGTCCAAGTTGAACAAGCTAAGTCCATTCCTGGATAACAAAGGAATCATCAGAGTGGGAGGTCGCTTAACTCATGCTGCCCTACATCCACATGTGAAGCATCCAGCAGTTCTTACAAAGGACAGTCATGTGTCAGCATTGTTGGTCAAGCACTATCACGAGAGAGTGCACCATCAGGGCCGAGGAATGACTATGAACGAGCTCCGCTCGAATGGCATATGGATCCTTGGATGCAGCAAGACAGTGTCATCCCATATTTACAAGTGCACTAAGTGCAGGAAGTTCAGAAGAGGCACTGAACAACAAAAGATGGCAGACCTCCCGGAAGATAGGATGGACACTACTCCTCCGTTCACTTACTGCGGGATGGACTGCTTTGGACCATTCCACATCAAAGAAGGAAGGAAAGAGCTAAAGCGTTACGGGCTATTACTTACCTGCATGTGTTCTAGAGCAGTACACATAGAGATGCTTGATAGCATGACCACCGATGCCTTCATTAACGCTCTGCGCTCCTTCATCGCTATTCGGGGAATGGTACGGCAGATAAGATGTGATAGAGGGACAAACTTCGCTGGTGCAAGGCGTGAGTTTGATGAGGCATTGAGAGAGATGGATCAAGAGGAGCTCAAGGAACTGGGATGTGAGTTCATCATGAACACCCCAGCTTCAAGTCACATGGGTGGTGTCTGGGAAAGACAAATCCGCACCATCAGGAGTGTTTTGACGTCTATTCTAGAACAGTCAGCCAAACAACTTGACTGTTCCTCTCTACGAACATTCTTATACGAAGTCATGGCGATCGTGAATAGTCGACCTCTGACTACTGATAACCTGAATGATTCATCTAGTCCAGAGCCTTTGACACCGAACCACATACTGACCATGAAGTCTACGATTATATCCCCTCCTCCTGGAAAGTTCGTTAAGGAAGATATTTACATCCGCAAGAGATGGCGTCGGGTTCAACTCCTAGCCAACAACTTCTGGTCACGATGGAAGAAGGAGTACCTCTTAAATCTCCAGCACAGACAGAAGTGGGTCAAAGACTGCAGAAACGCGAAGGTTGATGACATCGTTCTACTAAAGGATGAGCTGACGCCGAGAAACCAGTGGAAGTTAGCTAAGATTATCAAAGTCTATCCCGGGAAGGATGAGAGAGTAAGGAAGCTCAAGCTGCTCATCGGCGACTCAACTCTGGATGTAATGGGAAGGCGCACCTCCAAGCCGGTTCACCTCGAGAGACCCATTCATAAAACAGTCACACTGTTGGAAGCAGACTGAAGACCACAGGGTTTTAAGCCTACTCTGTTTATTAGTGACCAAATTTACTTTATTTGATGTTTTATATGCAGTATATGTCCTTAAGATGTTTAAGTAATCACAGGTGATTGGTGGGAGTGTAACTGCCGCACATTGGCAGTTTGTTTAGTTGGTTAACCTCCCGTTTTTGGTTCCTACTGGTTATAATGGCACTGGGGCGGAACTAATTGCCGCCGTCATATGTTTCTTACACCACACCTTTAAGCGACGTACCTAGCCAAACAGCGTGAAAGAAGCAGCACAATCAATAAGCTATAAATTAAAGTTAAAAGTAAAAGCACATAAGAAGAAGAAGAAAAAACTATAAAGGACAAGCAATAGGATAAGATTCCCTCAAGTAGTAAGCAGTGGACGAGGTATGTTTATCATTTATTTATATCTAAGAAGAATGTGAACGATTTTATTGTGTTGCTTTCAATTGCATGGTTGTGCGTGATAGTGATTTGCATACTATGTAAAGTTGTGAATATGTTTATGTAAGTTAAGTTTGTAAATGTGCAAGTTAATATTGAGCTGCGGGCTGTATGTGAGGTGTGTGTGAAGTGTTTTTTGGTGTAATGTAACACCTGTTGTGCTGCTGTAAAAACGGACATTTGCATATTGTGAATTTGTATTTATTTTCATTTATTTTTCTCTCTAAACCCAGTTCTCACGGGTTGGTTCGACCTGGAAATAAAACCCCGTTTTCTAACAAAGACCTCTGGCCTCGTGTGAACTACTTGGGAGCTACATATATAATATCTTTGCAAAAATTATATTGGCATTATAGTGAGTGGAAAACTGGGCCTGATTACCCAGGGTTCCATTTGGCGAGGTCCAATAAAAAACCTGAATTGTGTGCGTGAATATGCAGTAGTCCACAACACAGTGTTTGTTTTTGGTTGTGTTGGCCGAAAGTTGTTTTTGCGTTTGCTTATATAATTGGTTGAGTTGTTTGTTTTTCCATCTTGACTTGTTTTAAATCTGTTTGTTTTGTTTACGTGGGCGTGTAAGACTAAGTAGACACGGCCAACCAATGATAATCTATTTGCCAACAGTTTTTGTTTAAACCAAGTACTTCCAATATTTTCTTTAAGAAAAGTAAACCACTTGCTGCTTCGAGTTATGTATTTATGTTTAGATGTTGACACGAAGCAGGAAAGGGAAAACAAATGTGAATTGAAAAAGGAATACCTTCAAAAAATTATGTAAAGTCACCTAATAAAAGCCCTCAAAACGCCAATTAATTCGCCTGAATAATAATCCTTACAATTTCAATAGGGCCTCACGTCTGTCAGTGCTTGGGCCCTAATAATAAAGACTGAACCGAGCTCCTGCAGGAGCGAGAGAGCGAGAGAGAGGTGCGCCGTACATAAAGCTGCACGTTGCGCCAACCTCCGCTGCTCAAGTAACGAGCCAGTTTTGAGAATGTAAGAAGTAGAAAGTACAGATATTTGTGCTCTAATGTAGCGAGTAAAAGTTAAAAGTCGTCAGGAAAATAAATACTCAAGTAAAGTACAGATATGTGAAAAATCTACTTAAGTACAGTAACAAAGTATTTCTACTTTGTTACTTCCCACCACTGGATAGCATAGATGGGCTAATAGATACATTTGTTGATTTAGGTTGATGTTTATTTTCATTTGCATAGATCGAAGACCAGCTCTTATAAGAAAAAAAAGGAGAAGTTAAAAGAGCAGCAAAAAGTAATAAAGAATAAAAACACAAAATGTAAAAAAAGAATATATCAGAGTCTGCCGACACCTGTTTTAAATCTGCTTGTGAAAACTCTTTTGTACGTCTGAAATCTAAGTAAACGATGAAGCTGTGATGTGTCGCACAATCAGTGGGATGTTAATGTTGCATAAGAAGTTTATATTGTAGCATTGATAACAGATAAGACATCATAGCCAGTTTGGCATTTATTATTATATGAGCCAGCTAATGATTTCACGTCAGAGTAATATTCAAGGTTCTGTTCTCTTCTTGGAAACTTTAAGGAAGTAACGCATATTTAAATGTGTAGCTGGAAATATCCTGGTGGAAAAGAAAGAATAATGAAAATTTTCAAAAGTTAAGTTTAAAATTAGGGCTTTCCTAAAGAGGCTGTAATCTAATGATTCCAGATATCTTTGAATGCAGATCACAAGAACCGTTGATCTTATCTGCTTCACACTTAGGAAATATTTTTTTTAAGTGTAGAAATTGTATTTGGTGTGATTGAGACGTGATTTGTTCAATATTTATAAAATTTGAATAAACAGGCGACCAACTCTGCGATCACAACAACAGTGACAAAATCGATATCTGATTCTCCCGTTGGGGTTCTGAGTCTCTAGGTTCACTGAACTTTGAACAAACAGGTGAACTGCTCTTTGTGCAGCTTCCTGGTTCTGCAGACTGAGTCCAAGATCTGCTTTTTATTTGCTGCGGCTAAATTCCTGCAGGTCTCTTTAACAGCTGCAACCAGCAATAACCACAGGCCACACAAACGGCCCATTTGAAACAGGCATTTTTACAACGTCCGCTGCATTTCTTTGAATAATTGAACAACAACGGTCTGTGTTTACACCTGCTGGCTACAAACCGAGTCATGTTTACTGTGGGAGGAGCAGCAGAGTCACTGTTTAGAGGAAGTTTTGATCTTTACCTGAGCAACAATGACAGCTTATCAGAGACTCTGGTACAATATGTGGACTAAAGTTCCAAACTTTACGAGCACTTCTAATTCATCACGAAATAAATCAGTCTTTATTTCTGTCCAGGCCACAAATGACACCATTACCAAACCCGGCGCTGTGATATGTTTTCTCTTAGCTCCATTACAGATCCCTGAAGGTAAATATAATGAACAGTGTCCCCGCTGCCAGTGTTTGGTTGAAGGATTGTCCCCACCCCACCACACCACACTGGCCCTGCTGTTCATCATATAGATCAGAGCCGTTTGCCGTTTGGCTTCGACACTCACTTTGTCAAAGGCGGGCTCGGCGACAGTGGCGTTGGGACTCAGCTGGTTGTGGAGCCGCGGCAGCGACACGGCTTTTTCCAGATCGTAGTCGAAGAACAGTGTGTTCAGAATCACCTGGAACACAGAAAACACAGCAGCCACGGGCGGCTCCTTAACAACAACACCACGACTGAGTGATACAAATGCTGAGTCAGCTTCTTACTGAGGTTTGTGTCTCATACCTGAGCGATAGAAGTCGTGATTTTAGTTCCTCCCGAGCCTCCGACCACCATCTTCACCTTGTTGTTTTTATCAAAGAGGATGGCTGGACACATGGACGACATCGGCCTTTTCCCTTTTGAATAGAATTGTAAGTCCAGTGTTATTTATGTTTAATTGTCTTACAATGTTTGATTGATTATTGGATTAATTGTTTTGATGGGCCTCATAGATGCATATCCTCACAAATATTTGTTTCTCGTGATCAATGTCAAAATATCCACATTTAATCGCCTTGTTATAATCAATAATACTTTAAAACTTAGAAATGGTGCTAATACATGTGATTGACACTATACCTTTGTCTCAGTACATGATTTTCTTTTACTTTCCAATCAAGACTGCAGATTGATATTACGGTTTTAGTGTTTCCTGAGGATCCTGTATTTCAGTGTGTGTGTGTGTATCTTTATCTAACCTGGCCTGATGAAGTTGTTGGGTGAAGGAGGCACATCGAAGCCGTTTGTGATGTACGGAGAGCTGAAGTCGTCCATCTCGTTATTGAGAAGAATCCCCGTGGATCGTGACATGACTTTGGAGCCCAAACTGCAGGAAAACCAAAACACCATTAGGACATCAGGGGAGTTAGAGACACACAGTAAGTAATGGTGATGAACAATATTTATCAAGTCCAGTGAGGACATCATACAAATGGTTGATGGTGCTGGTGGCCGCCACAGCGCTTCCATCTTCTGCCACCACGGACATGTGCGAGGTCCCGTGGTTGTCGGGCACGTAAAACTCCGGCTCATAGTAATTCATGGGATGTGTGGTGTCGTCTGTGATCCTTTCACGCAGCTCGTTGGCAAAGAAACTTGAAGTCATATTCCGGATGAGCTTGGGGACGATAGTGGGACATTAATAATGGATTGAAATTTTACTATTGAATAAACAGCAAATGTGTTGGGTTAGTATTTCATATTTCTATTGCCATGTGAGTTTTTTTGTGGTTATATTAAGCCAAATTTTGTTGTGACAACATTAATTAAGAAATTTGACCCTGTATCTAATCCCTCTTCCATCCCCTTAAAGGAGTTGTAAGTCGGGTCCTTACATCGGTGAGGTTGAGAAACTTCCGATCTCCGAGCAACGTCCTCTTTGCATAAGCAAAGCGAAAGGCCTCCACGATGCGATGGTACGTGAGGATCTTATTCCCGGTGCTTCCCATACTGTCCGACGTGAAGTTGTACCCTGTGGAAAACACAACTGGTATCAGTAACTAGATTTAAACCGCGGCCTCATTCATCCGTCTTCATTCCAATGGCTGCTCAGGTAGAATAAGACGGGGCTAGAACAGTCTAGACCCAGAATGCACCCGTGTTTTTATTTAGTCTAAACGCTGCTGTGACGTGAGTATTTGCCTGAGCTGGCAGGCAGAGAGGAGGGAAGAGGAGGAAAGCCTCTGGGAAACAGCTGAGGTTTGGTTTGACGGGTCTCAGCTGTCGGACGGAGACGGGAGTCGCGGTGAGCTGCATGAAAGTTCTGGGCGGTCTCTGAAATGTGTGGGAAGCCTCCACCACTCAACTGTGTCCAATTAGAGGCAAATTGTTGAGATTGGTGTTAAGGTTCAGGGGGATTACACTCTTTAAAAAGGAAGTTTCTCATTGAATCCCCAGAGGCAGACACTGTCACTGGAAAGAGAGAGAGTTTGGTTTCAAATCCAGAAGCAGCCGACACAAGGAGGACGTGAAATCAGACCGACGGAAATAACACATGATTACATGATGATAGAAGGAAAGGTAGCAAGGTAGTAATGGTTCAGGAGGCCCCATCTGATTGTTTCAGGAAGCGTTACCAGATGGATTATTGTATTTGCATGATAATCTTGCCCTCTGTACAATGTACGATCAGAAATATATATTACACTTAAAATAGCTTTCTTTACATAACAGAGCAACGACAGATGTTATTTGTATGAGGCAAGAATTAACTCGTTATATTTTCTCATTTGTTCTTCCACTTTCAGTTTGTTTGTGACACCTGTGGAATTTAAGTTTTTTAAACTTTAAAACAGAAGTCGAGTTGAATATTGAAAAACTACATTAGTTGGCACGAACACAACTTTTGGGGGGTAAAGTTTGTAGCCAACGATTTGAACATTGGCCTATGGGAAGAAAAAAAACGCTCTTAGTGTTTACAGCCTAAATTATATTGTTGCAGACATGTGACACTATGATTCAAGGTGCTGTTAGGTAACCTGAGGATCAATGGAGCACTTTATTTTAAGAGGAGCTCAGCCTGCTGCTCACAGAGGAGTCCTTTCTGCGACAGTGACTAGCGAAGTGAAGGCAGCTCACATTAAAGCTCGCTCTCTTCCCACTCGGGTGTTTTTGGACAACACATCAAGGCTTACCATTCAGGATGTTTAATATCAGCGAGAGCACAGGGCCGCTCGCGGGGGCATTTGGAACAGCCATCTTGTACTCCCCCACATCCACACTCAACGGTTCCTCATCCAAGACAGCCTTATAATCCCTCAGATCCTCCATTGTGATGATACCGCCTAAACACAGATCCACAAACACTGGGAATGCACACTTGGACAGAGCTGGAAACACAAATCCTGCCTATACCATGGAAAATTAGAGGAGCATGTTAAATACGATATCACATATCCTGAAGTGCTCTCAGCGTATGACTCCTCGTGATAGCGGCAGTCGCAATAATGATGACAGCTCTAATGTATTTTTGCTCAGTGGGTACAGACACATGATCTAATCTGCACAAATTTAATTGCAACTTCTTCACCATTAATCACAAAGCTGGAAACTTGCTATTGTTGTTATTTGCAGTAGGCAGGTTCTTGTTTAGAGTCTAAAATTAATTCAGTTAATCATATACTGCATTACATAATGTGACCTGAAAAACAAAGAAAAGCAGCTTTTTCTATGAGTAATATGTGTTTATCTAATTCTCTAATTTGATTAAAAGTAGATTTAGGATAAAATAACGTGAAGTCTGGCTATTTGAATAAAATCTAAGAGGTTTTCTTGAGACAATCAAAAAATAAATTACCTCTGGCTTGAATATCGTTGACAAGGTTCTGAGCCAGCGTTCCCTCGTAGAAAGCATCAGGACCCTCCTCAGCTATCCTCTTATAGGTTTGTGCAAGTTGGGTAAATGTAATGGTTTCGTTTTCCTTCAGGACTTCACTTGGTGTCCGACAAAACACTTCACTGAAAGAGAGGAAAGGATAACTTAAAGACGGCGATGAAGAAGTGAATGATTTCCATACTTTGACCTGACGTCTCTCACCACAGAGCTGGGTCATTGATGATGATTTTCTCGTTTTTGGACAGAGCAGAGGCGAGTGCCCTGCCCAGAGGAAAACCGTTTTCTGCAAGAAGAATGCTCGGCTGGAACAAGTCCTTCCACGGCAGTTTACCATGTCGCCTGTGTGCCATCTCGTAACCTCGAATCTCCCCTGGTACAGCAATAGACAACCCTCCTGCCAAACAAGGAAAAACAAGGGAACAGGTCCTTGTGTTATTGGCTCATAACTTATTCCAATATCAGTTTAGGGCACTTGTGCAAATAGTTTCAATCCCCATTTCCCTGAGCTAGTTGTGTAGACTCAATTGAGACTACACAAACAAACACTAATCCGTCATTGTCTGTCACTATCACAAGGCCATCTTATGTCACAAAAGCTTTCCTTGGCTCATTTCCATGTCTGATAGCAAAGGTTAAACATTACCTCTCTGAGCTGAATCTGTGCTGTTCCCAAACATGTTCTCTGTTGCATTGCTTGGTGCCGTCTCCCTGGCGTCGATGGTCTCAACTTTACCTGTTTATAAGTGACAAAGGAGGAAAAGCCATGACAGGATCCAGGTTATATTGGAGGTATGTGGGTCTGTTTTGCAAGTGGGAAAAGCAAACAACAGAAGATTTCATTGCGTACCAGTTGTTGCATTGTAGATTGTGAAGAAAAGTCCTCCTCCGATGCCCATACTGTGAGCGTTCATGATTCCAACACAGAGTAAAGCAGCTATGGAGGCATCTACTGCAGATCCTCCTTTCAGCAGTATATCTCTGTGGTAAAAAAATATATATTTAAACACATAGGAGAGATGAGCTGGAGGATTATAGTAAACATCTTAAGATCCTGTGCAGGTGAAGCATACAATAAACACATTAAAAAAGAGCAGGTTCACTTGGATTACATGCATGAGTGTGTCTGTTTATGTTTTATGTCTGAATGCACGAACAAGTCTGTTTACAGTATCTCTCACCTGCCGACCTCTGAACACGGCCCAGCATCTGCTGCCACAGCTGCCTTGAGGTACACGGGCTGAACTGGGAGCTTCTTCGTCCCCACGGTGAAGAAGACACCCACAAAGGTGGCAACGGACGCCACCAGCAGTATCGCCACGGCCGCAAAGATTGTCTTCTTCACCATTTTAACAGCTACAAATATTTATTGAATGTCTGTTAAGAGAAAAGCGTATAATTTGAATCTGAAAATTTATGAAAATTCACCTGAAATAAAAATAAACTGCACTTTGGGAAATTAGTAACAAGTAAAGCCCACTGTAAACTCATTGGCAAGAGATGCGAATGTCATGTGACCAGAACGTCTCATGGTTGAGCGCACAGCTCCACCGAGGCCCAACACTCACACATTCAATGATATCAGTTCCTTAAATGAGCCTTATTGTTTTTAATCATAAATCCATGAATTTTTTAAAGAAAGTTACAAAAAAAAAAAATATTCGACAAATAAATTAAATGGTTCTTCCCTGACCCATATCTAGGCTTCAATCCATATTTTGTGCTACTTTTGTGTATTGCTGCTAAATAACAGACTAACAAATAAAAAACATAAACTCCTTGACAGATGTATTTAACTGGAATCAATTGCATTAAAGGATTATCAACTGACTCCCAAAAAATTCAATTCCATCTCGAAAATAAAATTCTGATTCTTCACCTTAACTTACACATTGAACCTAGAAACAGTTAAACTTAAATGAATCCAGCCTGTCAACAAACACATCCTGCTACAGACCAAACATCCCAAAAGAATAAACATCGCAAACACATAAGACACGAGATTACCTCATGTCAAAGATTACTTGGAGTTGATTTTCTAAATGTCCAAATGAAAGTAGTTATATTTAAAAAATCTTAAATAGAACAGTTAAAAATATATATATCATTCTACTACTCCACTGTTTCGAAATGTACATTTAAAATAATAGAGCAAACATAAATAACATGAATCATGTATACCCAGCTCCCGGTGGCCAATAAGCCTCTAAATGATTGTGCCAACATCCTGTGGTAGCTGTGGAGTGATCCGGCAACGAGGCTGTGTGTCGTCCTGGTTCTACTTTCCGCAGCCAATAAGACACAAAGAGAAAAAAGCCGCCTGGAGTATTTTAGCCTAATAATACCTCCAAACCCTAAAGCCCACTGTCATGCAGATTCCGTGTCTGTCAAAGGAATGAAACCGGATTATGTAACCAGGCAAGTGAAATGACTTGGTTGCACAACACCAGAGATTCTGTTGCATATTACAGCGCACAAGCCACTTATATAAAAATCGCTGCAGCCTGCCTCCACATCTTTTACTGCCACAAAAGAGACACCGATTAAAACCTGTTAAATTGCCCGACACAAATTCTTATATGTAATAATTCTGTGATTCAGATTCGACTATTCCTCAGAAATTGCAGCTCCTGAATCGCTGAGACGAACGACGTTCTCTCTTACCTCAATTCCTCTCGGCAGGCCTCAGCAACTGGCTGCTCCCTGTGAGCGGTTGCCACGATGTGCAGCAGTTGATAGGTAATAGGGCTTCCGTGGTGCTCAATATGTAACTACTACAAAGTCATTAAACTTTAACCCACCCCACCATAAAACCCTAACCTGTGAGGGATAGCAAACGCACACACGCAGGCAGAAGCGACAACTTGAGGAGACATTTCGAGCTATCATTCAAATAATTAGTCATCTGTGCTCAATCTTCGCATAGCGGGGCAATTCCATGACCTTGAAACTGAGTGTAAACAACAAATCCGCTGGATGAATGGTTCATTATCTGCAGTGACACTTAAACGTATCCGTGTCAACATTAACTAGCTGTAGCCTCACTATGCTGGTGGTTCATTTCAAATAGATGACATATGACTGGAGGTAGTCAACAGAAAATTAGAAGGCAGGGCCCCTGTTTCACATGCTCCTTCCATGCAACGCAGCCCCATAGAACAAACTGTTTTTTTGTGCACAACTGCTGGAAAAAAACCTCTGATATTTAAAGTTTGAAATAAAGAGCCTCCTCACCGGGAAAATGAAGGCTTTCAGGGCTGCAGGGAGAGGATCACATCTGCCACGAGGGGAGGGAAGAAGAGCAAACTGCAGGGGGAACAGTGTGAAGGGGCGCAGCGCTGGACGAGCAGGGTCAGTTAAACAAGCAGGCAGGCCAATAGGTGGAGGGCAACAGGGACGGTGCCTGGAGAGACTCTCAACTCTGACTTAGGGAGCCCAGGGGAAATTAGGAAAAAACTGCTCAAAACTCTAATTTGTTTAAGTTCCACACGGCCTTGAATGTGTCTCCTTATCCAATTGTTATGTTTAGGGTCATAGGTTAGCACTTAGTTCTTTGAAGAAAAAACGGAATCTTCTCATTTCCAAAAACAAAATGAAATGTTATTGTGCCATTTTGGCTTTAAAAGACTCGGGAAATACTGGCAACACTTAGATTTGAAACTGATAGCGCCATCTTAGAGGTCGCAACAAATGCCGCCTCTTTTTCATTCATGTTGTCCTTGCGTAGGACAGTGAGCTCCAGCTGCGATAACACTAACAGTTGTGTTTTCACAGCTGCAGCCCTTCAGCTGCACTAAATATCTCTGGAGAGTCACAAAGCTCCGATGCAAACAGAGACACATGCAGCAGTGTGCCGCGGCCACGTGTTGGAGAATAAGCGCTGACATCCGAGCTGCTCCAGCCTCAACCATCACAGGGTCGGCCTTCTTTTTTTTTTGTGAAGTGACAAGTTGATGGCTAAATGTTTTAAGCAAAAAAATTCAAATAATTTAGCAAAGGGTTAGTTCAGGGCTGGTTGTTTATTTCAGCTGTTGCCTCAAATAGCTAAGGGAACAGGTTTTATTGGCCTTACGCCGTTTTATTGTAGTCCAACTAAAACTGATACTTAGTGTTAAATTATTGGGTAAGGTTATATTCATTCTGTGATTTTCTTGTGTGAATTTGTTTAGACTTTCATTTCGATTTCGATTGTGGCAGAATTGTTTTCCGCTATTGATTACTCGGCTTTATCAGCCAATAACAAAAACAGGGTCACTACAAATACTAGTTGTCTTCTGAGCTCTGCCCTGACGCTGGCGGCACACACCGGAGGGTTCGCCATGAGTGAAGAATTGTGTTGATGACATTTCTACAACGTGACAGAAGCAAAAATGTAAAATAAACTAAAAGAATACAAACATCTCGGGACAATACCGCGGTTTCATAAACGTAGACAACACAGACGAAGACGTCAAGAGAGCTTTTGGTGATAAGTGCTGTCCCCAGTGTGCCATGTTCTCCGCAGCACAATTAATACATTAGATCCTGCCTGCCAGCTACTTTTAGAATACAAAGAATAGATGACAAGCTTGATGATACATGACAAACTCATCCATGCCACAGTGGTGCTACAAAACCAAGGAAACACTGGTCTATAAATCACTTTGTGTGCTGGAGGGAGGTTTGTGAGACCACTGAGACACCTAGACGGAGAAGAATGAGTCAGGCCTGACGCTGTACAGAGGAGGACCACGTCTCCCAGAACAACCAGGGCTGTGATTCACCTCCAGTTTAAATTATTGTGAACTCATAAACCACAGAGTTGAAACTGGTGTCCCTCCTGTACTGAGAGCAGCCAAGGAGTTAAAACTAGAGACCATGAAAACTTATTTTCCCCCAGTGTAGTACAACTGCTCCTGGAGCGTGATTCTGGCTGCCTAACCCTGACACATCCAAGTTCACTGCATCTGTCCAGAGACAATAGGAAAGGTCAAAAATATTGTGTGCGATATACACAGTTGCAGCTCACAGCCTGTTTTATTTCAAATTCTGGAATATCCTCTTGTGCCTGTAGTCAGCCATCACAGCCAGCTTCCCAGTGAACCACCTCACATCACTTTTCAGGCCTTGCTGGTCGCGTTTCTCTTCAGCGGCTCCCGAACAGCAGCACCTGCCTTCTGCCATTAGCAATAATGATGCTGTCAACTTTATGCAGAGTGGGCAAACACAATCCTTCCCTTAGGGTTGCTTGAAGAAAGCCGGCGCTTCTTGCAGCCCAAAAGGAGACAGGCTAAATTGGTTGAAACATTGTTGTGATGAGAGTGCAATTTTGTCCCCGGACCAAATACCGTGCTCAAATCCAGATTGAGGAAAAAAGCAGCAGCCCTGAGCAAGAGAGAGCCAATTAAATCCCTAAATCCAGACAGACAGTGCCAGTGAGAGCCATTAGACTTTACTACAAGCATCACAAGGATACGCCAGGTGCTGAGGGATGACTCTATTATACTCTATTCTCCAGCATAGAGCCCACTATTGTTTCCATGGCTTTGCATTTAGTCTGGGAGATCATGGCAGGGATTTCATCTGTTTGGGGATGTATTATACATGTTGTATTTTGTCATTCATGAATTAATTATCCAAGGAAACAATATTGCAATGCCCATGTAACAATTAGAGTTAATACTGGAAGAAGTAGTAAGGACATTTTTGCATATTTCTGAGTGATATATCTTATATAACATATTTAGCAGCATGTTATACTTATTATTTATCACCTTAACCTGAATCTAATATGAGGCTTCAATGGTGTGAAGCCAAATTCTAGGTAGAGCATGCAGGAGGCCAGACATAGTCTAGTCTAAGTATAAATTATAGTGTTTTTTAAAGTTCTTGAATCTCATTGTGTCTCAAAGTTTCCTCTACGTGTATGGTCCCTCCTTTTTAGATATTTTTATTATTTTTGTCCTTTTCAGTTGTGCATCCGTCTCGTGTTAGAAACGTTGATCGTAGGAAACCTGTTTTAATATGCATATTAGCACTTGACTAGAAAAACTGTGAACATTTCCCATAAGGTTTAGTCATCCAGGGCATGATGGGATTAGATGCTGTTAGAATGACAACATTTACAGGATTGGAAGTCTTAAAGAGTAACTCAAAACCTGGCTGAAAAAGATGTGAGACGTCATAGTGGGGGATTGCACGTCAATGTCACTGTAGCAGGGTGAGATATTAAACCACTCGGGCAGCTGCTGATTTGTTACTGTTTAATGAAATACCACCGAGCACACGAGTCTCCAGATCACACATTCAGAACACGTTTGACTTTAATCTCATCATAAATGCACAGACACTAACAGAACAGAATCCTGAACCGGAGAATCAATTTACATCACAGATCGTAACACAAATCAAGAATAATATTTAGTTTATCCACGACAGATACAATTATGCATCAGCCAGTTCAACTTAATTCGAATATAAATTGTGGAGATGTGAAGCCCCAAGCTTACGTTTCACCACCAGCGTTTCATGGTAAACTAATGTGCCGCTGCCACTCGTCACAGGTATTAATAACTGTAAAACTATTTCCCCGCTCACCTCACTCTTATTGTTGAAACAGAATTGTTCCTCTGAACTGAGAACAAACCACTTTCACACACTACTAACCTGAAATACAGGAGAAAGGGATGAGCCAGAGAGATGTGGGTTGTTTTCGCTAATTCTCCATCGCTAGGAGGAGAATTAGGTGGAGCATGATCTTTTGACTATGACTCCCGTTAAGAAAACCACAGTATCGCTTGGGGACCTACTGTCGAAAAACTCCTCCAGCAAATTCATTTTATCACGCTAAATAACGAGATGACTAATAAGAAAAGTGAAAGCAGGATTTTACTCCTAGCTCTAAGAAAATACAGATAAAATATGTGCACAAGTACACATATTTTCATTCACACAAATGGGATTCACACGTTAGTGGGCATTACAAACAAATATGGCTCCCAAAAAAACCCACCAAATATGACCTTGAACCCATTTCAACTGTTATCTAACAGATGTGCATCATGGGAGAGAAGTATGCAGATGGAGCAATAGCTGCACGGTAAGTTAGCATGTATGGTGATGGTGTGTGGGAGTGGCACACTGATGGCTCAAGTCGCATATCAGAAATATTTGTGGAGTAAACCTTCTAACATCTGAGTGAATGTGTCCAACATGGGGGGGGGGGCAAGGGTCGAGCTTCTGATTCACAGTCCAGTTACTCATTGTTTTTATTTACTTCCTCACACTCTCTTCGTCCTCAAGAGGCCTCTGAGCAGGTGAGTGCTGCCTCTCAGGTTCATTCCCCTCTGGTACCAGGGTAGCTTGTGGTTAGATATCGGATACATAGTGAGTGTCTTTCCAGGAAGGTGTTTTGACAGCTGAGCGTGCCCATCCTCTGTTTGTCCTTTCATGGTTCGGGTTCATCTGACAAATGCTGACTCGCCGGAAGGTAGAAAGTACTTTCTCTGCAGGTATCCCAAACCTGTAACCCGAGTTTCAGTCTTCCTTGGAATCACTATCTAAATTGTCACTCATGTCTGTTGTTTTTGGGTGTGTGCCATTCTATGTTTTATTGTCTGGATGAGTTTTCCTTTCGGCCTGCCAACCAGCAAATCGACTTAAAGACGTGGATGGCACAGAGGAGGAGCTGCTTCTCTTCCTTTGTTCTTGGTGGGGTTAGCCCGGGCGCATCTTGTGCAATGATCAACCGCAACTCGAGTGCAGAGTCTAAATGAGAGTCTGGGGAAAATATGTTGAGAGCTGCAAGGCAGGCAAACCTCCTTGAACCATACCCAAAAACTCCCACTTTAATATTCTGGTGTCGAAATAGGAAAGCTCCCTGTTCTGATGCAATCCAAAAGTAGCATGAAGGACATGTTCAGACACAAAGACAGTCGGGTGATAAGGAGGCTTGTGTTCAGTGATATAATCAACACGCTCTCAGGGTGGTCGCAATGGGATCTGGATTTTCCCTGGCTTAGTTTGGAGCCATTCAAAGATTGGCTTGGTGATTTGGGAAAATCCATGAGTGGTAATAGCCCAGGAACCCAAGTAGTTTCCCCACTTCACCAACTGTCTGTGGTGTCTTGCTAGTCAGAGTTGATACAGCTCCCAGGTGTCATTTGTCAGTTTGTTTGTTAGTTTAATTGAACTTTGCTGAGGAACTCAACATCTTCATCACATGTTTTTGCATAAAAGAAAGTAATCAACATGTGGGCATAAGCATTGGTTTTTGAGGGGGAAGATACTCTCCTCCATGCTCTGCTGAAATGCTGCAGGGGCATTTGATATTCCCAATGATGTGAACCCATTCATAGAGACCTTCAAGGGATGATGAAGGCAGTGAAGTGATGTGAACCCTCATTAATGGATTCCTGATGGAAGGTTTAAACTTGGTCAAAGATACTCAACCAGGTGCAGCCACCAAGAGAGCCTGTCAGGATCTGTTTCCTGGGAAGTGGCTGTCAATCTTGGAGCGTTTTCTTATTCAGGAGGCGATTGTTAATGCACAGATGCAGGCCACCATATTTCTTTCTGACAGAAAACCGGGGCGGAATAAAGTAACACTGACTTTCCCTCAGGCTTTCCCGCCGCATTAACAACACTTCATGTACGTACTCTTTCATATCTTTAAAGGGATCTCGTCCTCAAGAGTGATTGACATCTGTAGGCTTGGAATGTATCCAATATCCCCATGTGAAAGCTCAAGTTTCCTCACAAAGCATTTTGTTGATTGTTTTAATCTTAGCCAAGGTGACCGAGGTTGATGAAGAAAGCCTTTTAGCCCTCCTGCAGTCAGATCATTCTTATTCATCAACATATAGGTTTTTGTGAGGACAGTGGTGATTAATGCACAGCACAGAACTTACTCTTCATCCATCACAAGTGACAGACACATCCATGGCGTCTTCATCACATGTAGCGGACGGTACAGCCGAACAATTCATCAGTAAGTGGGAATGATATTAGATCTTTCTGGATGACGCTCGCTGGTTGCATCACTGGACCAGATACCAGCCTCATGTTGGGAGTGATCCAGCTTCCAGAAACACAGGAAAGAAGGATGAGACAGATGTAGCTTATCAGCCAAATACTCCACAACTATACCACAGATACAAATCTCAAAATCCCCCCAAAAAAGCAAAAGGCAGCAAAACTTAGAGGGTCAGTGAGTCTCGGAAGAAACACAGACAATTCTCAAAAACGGGAGGAAAACGGGTCCTCAGGGAAATATTGGGTTTAGATAAGTCAGAGAAGTCACACAAGAATGGAATAATAAGAAGATCAAATATGAAGCAGCACATTTGGCGTTGGCGACCAAATCAGTAGAGCATGAAATGGAGTGGACACTGATTTCATTTTGCTGTCGAAACACACAGTCCTGTTCCAATGAGAAAATAGTAATAATAATATTAATAAAATTGACAATATTGATAAGAAGAAGAAGAATAGGAATAAGAATACATTTAATAATAATAATTATCTCATGACAAAACAAAACCTCGTAATAATAATTCTTCTCTGACATTTATCTATCATTGATCCTTATCCATCATCCATCCTTTTATCAATTTACCCACCATCCATCCATCCATTAATCCATCCACACATCATCCACTCCTTCCATCCACTCCATCCACCCATCCATTAGTTAATCCATCCACCCACCATCCATATATCCATCTATCTATCTATCTATCTATCTATCTATCTATCTATCTATCTATCTATCTATCTATCTATCTATCTATCTATCTATCTATCTATCTATCTATCTATCTATCTATCTATCTGTCTGTCTGTCTGTCTGTCTGTCTGTCTGTCTGTCTGTCTGTCTGTCTGTCTGTCTGTCTGTCTGTCTGTCTGTCTGTCTGTCTGTCTGTCTGTCTGTCTGTCTGTCTGTCTGTCTGTCTGTCTGTCTGTCTGTCTGTCTGTCTGTCTGTCTGTCTGTCTGTCTGTCTGTCTGTCTGTCTGTCTGTCTGTCTGTCTGTCTGTCTGTCTGTCTGTCTGTCTGTCTGTCTGTCTGTCTGTCTGTCTGTCTGTCTGTCTGTCTGTCTGTCTGTCTGTCTGTCTGTCTGTCTGTCTGTCTGTCTGTCTGTCTGTCTGTCTGTCTGCCTGCCTGCCTGCCTGCCTGCCTGCCTGCCTGCCTGCCTATCTATCTATCTATCTATCTATCTATCTATCTATCTATCTATCTATCTATCTATCTATCTATCTATCTATCTATCTATCTATCTATCTATCTATCTATCTATCTATCTATCTATCTATCTATCTATCTATCTATCTATCTATCTATCTATCTATCTATCTATCTATCTATCTATCTATCTATCTATCTATCTATCTATCTATCTATCTATCTATCTATCTATCTATCTATCTATCTATCTATCTATCTATCTATCTGTCTATCTATCTATCTATCTATCTATCTATTTACCTATCTATCCATCTATCTATCTATCTATCTATCTATCTATCTATCTATCTATCTATCTATCTATCTATCTATCTATCTATCTATCTATCTATCTATCTATCTATCTATCTATCTATCTATCTATCTATCTATCTATCTATCTATCTATCTATCTATCTATCTATCTATCTATCTATCTATCTATCTATCTATCTATCTATCTATCCATCTATCTATCCATACAATAGTAGCATCCTGTGTGTCATGATGTGAGGTTAGATCCCACAGTCTCGGGCTGTGCAGAGAGTCGTGATGTGATTGGCTGAGGAGCGCTCCAGCACTGAGTGAAGCAGAGGATGCCAGAGTGCTCAGCCAGTGCATGGACGGATGCAAAGAGTGGGGACGACGGCGAGACCCTCCCCACGTTATTATTATTATCATAACTCTTATTATTATTATTACAGTGCTGCTTTAACAGGTCGGACTGGAAACTTTTGCAGGACCGTCCTCCTTCGGGCTGATGCGTGTGTGTGTGCACCTCGCAGTAAGTTCCAGTGTGAGATGTGTTGGCTGCACAGTGTGAAAACCAGTCTCTCCGCCACTTCCAGCCAGGAGTGACATGGGCTCCAGGCTCACCAGGCAGAGGAGCCTCGATCTGGAGAGCAGGTGGTCCAAGAGGAGACGCCAGAGGAATGACGCGCCGGGAGAGGGGGACCGGAGCGGCGGTGGGGGGGACTTCTTGTTCACCTCGCTGATGCTCAGGTCCGACAAGCTGCCGGGGATGATGCGCAGGAGCAGCCGCAGCCCGTACGTCCGCCGGGTGGCGTGGATCCGGGAGATCCAGCGGCTGCTGCGGGAGCAGAGGATGGAGCAGGCGACCGAAGTGCTCCGGCTGCTGCGGAAGGTGAGGACCAGTCTATTGTTGCTGTGCGTGAAACTTTGTGGTTGACTCTGCAAGCTGTATATGTGTGTGTGCATGCAAAAAAGTTTTCTTACTTACAAGAGGTGAGACCCAGTTTATTTTTAATCTCTAAAAAGAAAAAGAAAACACAGTAAATTTGGTGTCAGTCTGCAAATATTTCATCCATACAACATGAATGTATTCCACAATTTTCTCCATATGTCTTGTATAACATCAGTTTACATAATAATCCGCTCTTATAATAATAATATCTGACATCTGACATCAAATCATCTGAGCCACGATGATCCCAGCAGCTGGAACGGCCCTAACCCCCTCTGGCAACAGGCACATGCATCTACTGGAGTTTTTATGATAATATTTTTTTCAGAAGTTAAAACCCTTCAATCATTTACTTGTTACAACTTCTCACACGGGTTGTAGAGTAATCTTCACTCTTCAGCTGTAAAGACATGCACGGACTGTAAAGCAGAACTTGCAAATGCCTCTTTTGTTTGAGGCGCTGGTCTGAGTCCCCCACCTGTGCTGTGTGAAAGGGAATGGTGGTGGAGCCAGTTCATGTTCTGAATATTCAGTGAGCTCCAAACAACACTGAATACTGGGTCTTTTACGCCAACTCTTTAATATATCACAAAATGATTTAAAAGAAGACTCAGCAACAGACGTTGTTTTAATCCTTAAATCTGACCAACTTCCTGATGATTTGTGCACAGAGTTCAACAGAAAAGGAAATTTAAAGCATATGTTATCTCAGGTTTCCATTTAACATCGCAAATCAATTCCATATCTTTTCCATTGGCATGTTTGTCCACTATGAGTTGGCAGATTGCAAAGTGTCTACCTCACAAGAATAAAGGAGAGGAAACAGAAGATGGCAAGATCACATCATCCAGAGACTCCTGTTAACACCGTCTTTTCAGGGTTAAAAGAAAATCTTAGATGAATGACACGCTGCAGGTGCATCTGCCCCCTTTTCCTGACATTGTTTACTGCTCCCTGCTGTGAAGACGGTTTGAAATAAACATAAAAGAGAATATTAAATACATCGAGCCACATGTGGAGGTGCAGTTAATCCAAACTCAGATGCCACATATAGTTAAATAGTTCAATTCTGCCCCTGTTGCACACGCAGAATGGTGCAAACCTATGTATCCCTGCTTCATTGCTCCCATCTAAAGCAATAAGGTGAGAATGTTTCTGTCTTATCTGGTGCACGTCACTGTGTAACACCTTCCCTGGTTTAATCCTCCTCTTCTGGAGATTTATTCCAACTAGGGAGGAAGTCGTGTTTAGGGCTCAGCTTGAGCTTTCATGCTGCCTGCTGGTGTCTGCGCATTGATCAGACAAGAAGAGTTTTGAAGTTCAGACAAAAGCACTTCTGATCAAGAGAGGCCCCTGTCATGAAGCTCCCTGCCCATCTGTACAGTGCTGTGGAAGGAAATTATACAGATGTGTGCAGATTAAAGCAGCAAACGGCCCTGATGGGAAGTGAAGACGGCGGCACTGCACTCAAACAATAGACCGAGGGTACGAGACGGCGGGTGAGGGATGAATTTACATCTGTAAAGCTTTATATTCATATTTATGTGAAGCAGGAGGGACTCATGCGTATCTTGATCTACAACTTCAGAGTTTCCCCATATTTATTAAAACGGTCCAGTTATATATTGTTCAAGAAGGGGGAGAAGCATCTTAAAGATCAAGATGTTGATTTGCTGCTCATGAGCACGGGCGCCTTTCTCCTTAGCTCGGCATTTAAACTGCTCACGAGGCACGAACACTGTTGCCATCGCTCACTGAGGTGAAGCGGGAGTGCTGCCGCTGGTGTCTGTCGTTGGGAGTGAAGCCAAGTGTCTGACTAACAACACGTCAAGACTGTGGGGAAGAAGAAAAAACAAGCTGGCACCGGATCGCCTGTTGTTGTTGTTGTTCCTCTCAGGGACGGATGGATTCAGAGATAATCACCTTGAGATGATGGATGCCGGAACACGTTTCCTTCAGAAAAAAAGGGAAGTCATTACAGGAGGTGACTAATAACAGCAGCCTCAGTGCTGTACACCTCCATCGCAGATCTGCCTTCTGGGCTGTTAAGTTGATTAGTTTGGGATCTTCGAGGTATTCATGAGTACACAGAGAATAAGCAAATGGTCATATCAATTACACTACGGCGTGCTCACTGAGTAACCAATGGAGGGGACGCTAATTAAAGGGGTGTGGATGAGGAACATTTTTGTCATGATGTTTATTCATCCAGGCTTACACAGTTGTTGCATGTAAAGCTGCAAAGGTTTGATGATCAACAGAAAATTCATATTCATTCAATATAATCAACAAAAAAATTTTAAGTAGGAGGATAGAAGAGGATAATCACCGTTACTTGGGAACTCCTCCTGCTCTTTCTCTTTCACATTTCCAACCTGCTTCATGTCAACAGATTAAAAAAAGGAAACTCTGTAATGTATGATACACTGACAACAAAGTTAGATGAGAAGACTGATGACTCATGTCAGAGACTTCACAGCAAGCGACTGGGTGTGTTGGTGACCTTTCTACAGTGCGCAAAACTGAAAATATAAATTGCAAAAGAACATGTAGGCTGATTAATATGTAATCTCAGAAAGACAACGAGTTTCAGGAGCTTTTGCTGAAAAGGACAAACGGTGTCAACAAAACCATTTGCTTTCCACAGCAGAATTTATACATCACGTCCGGCCTTGTGTATTCTCCAAGCAAACTCTGGAAAATATCTTGACTCAATTGTCCAGACATTTTCTGAAGTTCATGTCTGAAAAAGGCTCCGGTGAGTGGGGTCTCAGCAAAATGCAAATACACATGTTGCCACCCGTTGCATGAGACCTACTGAAGTTAAGGAAGTTGAAAGCAAAAGAGTGAACCTTCAATAAAAATGCGGATTGGTGTGGATTTAAAGATGTTATGTAGAAAGTTCTCCTTTATTTTATGGAAATATTACATATACAAGTGTAGCAATAATAATGGAGATGTCAGCTGTATGCATTTTTCTCGAGCCATATAGTCGTGTTTCAGAATGTATAAGGAGAAGCTATCTCCTACACGTCCTGTCACTTCTGACTAAGCTGACATATTGACCTCATCCTCCGCCAAAGCTTTGTTGCCCCCGGCTGTGGGAATATGTGTCTTTGAAACTTCCGCTTCATGTTCTCACATGAAAACCACAGAGTCTCGGATGATTACATTGAGGATCCCAACAATGTGTCAAGTCGGTAGAGAACATTTAATCCCTCAGTCCGAGAAAGAAAGTGAACAAAGCCGGAGTTCACCTGTCAGCTCTGAGATGTTTCCTCCGGTGAAGCAGAAACACTGTGGCACTGGATCTGTGGCTCTGTGCAGTATATTTAATTGGATTCTAATGAACTGCATGTGTGGGATGATGCTCGGCAATCCGGAGCTCGGGCGTTTTATTCAGACTTGTCGTGATGAGGCAGACATCAGATTGGATATGCAGCTTTCACAAGGACATTTGAAGCGAGATCTGAAGTCGTCCATGCAAGTGTACAGCTCGGATCCTGATGGTGACAAGGACGGAAACATTTCATGCTTTCATGATTAGGAAGCAGCCAAATTAATCCGTGGGATCAGATCTCTGATGTGTGTATTTTAGTTTCAGCTGCGAATCCCCCACAGAGCTGCACAGGGGGAAAAAATCATATCTGATACTGCAGCTGCACAACACACACATTATCATCATTGCAGAATAGTCTCCAATTTCCTCTGTGCTCCAATATTTTTTTTATGGACACATGTGGAAGCCAGAGTCTGCACTAAATGAGGTTTATTGAAGGGCGGGCAGCGGGCTGGTCTGGAGGATAGCCCAACACCAGGGAATCCCACAGAGCTCAGCTGTGATAAATCTACTCAAAAGCTGGAGGAGGAGAAAATGCTGATGGGAGTTTTCCTCTTTGCCTCCGCCGTGCCCCAAAGTGTGAGGGGCTGTCAGGGCTCATAGAGCGTGTTTTACACAGGCTCAGCCTCCAGCCTGCTGCTGGGTAAAAGCTTTTCATTTCCTATAGAGCTGACACTATTTACTCCTCTAGCTGCTGCAATTTCACATGACAGAAAACACTCAAACGAGGGGCCGGTGGTCCCATGAAATGTGTTTTTCTACTCAGCAGCAGTTTATGTTAATGATGTAACATTGTGCATTGGCGGAGGAAATCGTCTTGTAACAGTTGTTATGGATTAACAGAGACGTAATTCATTTGACTTTCTTTCCTCAAAACATTTCATCTTCATCTTATTTTGTTTCATCTGCTTCGCCTCATGTCTTCCCTGCTGTTTGCTGCGCTGCTATTTTAATCTACTTTGTTGGTGTGTGTGTGTGTGTGTGTGTGTGTGTGTGTGTGTGTGTGTGTGTGTGTGTGTGTGTGTGTGTGTGTGTGTGTGTGTGAACTCGTTTCTTACCTAAGCTCGATCCATTTTTGAAATTTTTTTTTGTTGAAATCAATGTATATAGCTGCACAAACTTGTGTCCGTGTGTCTGGGTCTTATTCATGTTGTGGGGACCTAAATCGCCTATCTTCCTTTTATAGGGAGAATTAACAGAAATTATTTTAAACTGAGGATATGCTTTAAGGTTAGGTTTATGTTAGAATAAGGTTTTTGTATAAGGCTCCAGGAAATGAGAGTAAATCAGCGTAATGTCTTCTGAAGTCATGGAGATATGAGGGCACGTGTGAGTGTGTGGCTGCTGTTTGCTGGTGGGGCCATTTCATGTGTCTGAAGACATTATGTCATTTTATGTTAATGGCGCTCCAAGCCTCACCTGAAGAAGCAGCTTCAAAAACATTGCACTGCAAATAGAAACTGACCGAAGATGATATCGTTAACTCCTGGGGATGTTTCCTGCTTTTATCCACCGACTTTCTATACAGAAGTGACTCCTGAGCCACATCCGCCTCAATTAGTAAAGGGATTGGAGGTAGAAGTCAGAAGTGCATTTATCTAGAATCAAAACACGACGAGATAGTTCAGAGTTGTGTATGTGTAATGCTACAAGTGAAGAAAAGACAACACTGCTTTTAGTCTTATGTAAACCTCGCTCTCAATGCACACACAGACACACAGACACACACACACTAACACACACACACACACACACAAAGCTCAAAGAAAGAGCAGCCCACCCCTAATCAGCTGGGTGTTATCACGACTCCAATGGCAGAACCTTATCAGCCGTTGGCCCGATAAGAGAGCGAGATGAAAGGGAAAATAATGAACAAAAGCTTATAAACACTGACAATCTCTTTCCATTAAACTATCCATGAAAATATCAATCGAATATTGAATTAAGCTCGGCTCAGACACGACTGCTTTCATCAAACGAAGAGAACAGAGATAATCAAATCACTTCCCTGCCTCTCTCTATTTACTTTCCTCTCTCAGGACCTGGGCCTCCAGGGGACGTCGCTGAATGACATCTTGTACAAGAACGCAGCCTTTCTCAACCTGGTGGACCCCATTTCTCACGAGCTGCTGCTGAGTCTGGCTCGGGACCTGCAGTGTCCCAAAAGGGTAAGAATCTCTCTGACTCTGCATGAATGCACAGATCAGTAATTGGAATTTTATAACGTACGCAGTCAAGCTGCAACGTGTCCGTGTTAATTTGCCAAGACTAATTACATGTGTCATGTTTGTTGTCGGGCTATTGTGACAAAAATCAACTGTCAGTTTGTTTTAAACAAAAACAGAAGCTCGGGGACACACTGGTCATTTCATGATGTCTTTAAATATTTAAATTTGTATCATGGACGGAGCCTGTTTACTCTTCACAAATGTCATAATTGACTGGTTCATGTTTTTAACGAGGAAATGCCACAGCACAACATTTTAGGTCTAGTCAAGGTAATTTATTTACACAACACAAAAGCATACATTTGTCAAAATCCTTTACAATTTTTACAACACACACAACATCCTTTATCTCTGGAAAAGATGGACAGGAACACATACAGTAGATAAGCAACGTGTGTCACATAAGATCATCAGTTTCTTAGACGATCGTTTAAGAATAATAAGTAAAATAAGTAACTTTGTGCTTTGTGGACATTTTCAGCCGTTTGTACCGACTGATCAAAGTACATTCTGTAAAGTTTACGAGAAGTTTTAGCTTCTCGTAAACTTTACTTTTAGTGCAGACATTTTAATTCTTAATGTGGAAAATCTGGAGGTCAAAACTCGGACTACCTCATTCCCAGCTGTAAAGAGGGACACATGCAGGCTGTATGGTGGGGGGAAGAGAGTTCTGGATGGATTGTGAGGACACAGGGACCACGTGGGACAGAGTTTGACTCTGCAGCGTCACTCTGTGGTGCGTCTGCACACAGGGGGAAGCGGCAGAGCTCCAGCACCTGCAGGTTTGCGAATGAGATCATGTGGTCCGGTTGCTTCCTACTGGCAAGTGGAGGAGTTGCCCAGTGGCCGTCCTGCTGAGGTCAACAGGGCTGCTGGCACTGAGGCCTGTGAGTGACGTGGCTCTGGCACCGTCCGTGAGGGCACTTTGAGGGCTACGACCTTGTGGCCTTGGAAGAGGGGTGATGCTGGAGAGACCTCTCTTGTAAAGAACTGTGCTAACACTAGACCTATCCAGGGTGCGCCCCACCTTTCACCTCTCACCCAATATCAGCTGGGGCACGCAACCCTCGAAGGATAAGCTGTTTAGCTGATGGATGGATGGATGTAAAAATACTAATAAGATGGAGAGGCCCAGACAGTGGGCGGGGGTTTGTAGGTACACTAGTCTGACTTTTATAGCAGAGAAGCTGTGGGTTTTATTTCTTCTCATGTGAAATGTATATATATTATTTCAGCGTTTCTTTGCTTTAGTTACATAAACCACTTTATCATAAAAGAACATGCGTCATGGAGTTGCACTTTGCCATAAGGAGACGACAGCAATTCTGTGTATCAGGGCTTTATCAGTGTCTGCATTTATTAACGTCCAATGTCTAAGGTTTGTCCATATCAGTAATATTAGTAAACAACAGGATAACGAATGCACAGAAAGCAGATTTTTCATCATTTCATCTGCTCATGAAGGTCAGGTTTATTTGGTTGATACAAATCAAGGATACACTATCGGACCAAAAGTCTGCTCATCCGCTTCTAACTTGGCATACAAATCAAAGGTATTAAAATTCTAAATACATCTCAGAACTCGTGTATGAGGGCGAAGAAGCTCCAGCGGCGGCTCAGAGAAGCTGTAGAACATAGACCTCGGGGCCATTCCAGCCTATTATGGTCTTATCAGATTGAGGAAAAGATGGTTTCTCCTCCAGATAAAGTCGCTGTGGTGTCGTTTTCTACTTTGCAGAGCTCTGATGATAATCACCTGTAAGAAACTGATCCGATCTGTGTGTTTTGCTTGGGCGAGGTAAAGCCCAGGAGGACGAGATGGATAGCGAGGAGCTGGCAGCTCAGACTGGCCGGTGACCCGTGGCAGGATTCTGAGTCCGACGTGACGAGGATGTAGAGAGGCAGTGAGCCGGCTTCTGTGGCCACTGGTTTCCACTACACTGAGATTTATTCAGATTATATATATATATATTCAAGGACATATTGAGGGCTACAGCACGCATCATTTATAATTGTACAGTCATGGTCGTTACACTGGAATCTAATGTATGTTCCGTTTGCATACCATCAGATTTACAAACCCATGATTCACTGCTAACGTTGCTTTTAGAGTTACAGTGCTGTACATTACATGGTTGAGTCCTCCACACCTCAGTTTCCCAACAACGCTCTCACAACGTGAATCTGAGTGTGCTGCTGTAACGTTGTGCTCAGTCATCCGAGCGTCCGAAACAGCAGCGCTGAACGATTTCAGAGTATATGAGGCATGTTTTGTTTGTCGCCCAAGAAAAGAAGTGGCAGCGGGAATGGTTAATCGCCTTTAGGTAAATTGCCCCTGTCTCTAGCTCTCTCTCTCTCTCTCTCTCTCTCTCTCTCTCTCTCTCTCTCTCTCTTTCTCTCTCGCAACAGTGCCTCCTTCTTGTTGTCGTGTTGTACCATTAATTAGATTTAGCCTGCTCAGCGCAAACCCGTTCCGTTTAAAGCCTTTGACGGGGGAGGAAGAAGAGGAAGGTAAAGGCGCGGGGGAAACACAGAAGAAGACGGAGGCAAAAGGGAAAATAATTAGTGTTTCTATGTGGAAAATATTTGAAGCAGTTGTTTTCATGTGACATGAAAGAGACATTTTGTTACCTTGTGAAAATCCGTACATAGTTTGCTGGAAAAAAAAAATTTATAAATGACTTCTGCTTTGAATACGTTTAATCTTTAAGTTTATTGACATTTGAGTTAAGTTTAAACATGTCTATGAATCATATATGAATCATTTTACATCATAGATCTGCTCACTCCCTCCGTCCTCCCTCTACCAGACATGAACTGAAAAACAAACAGGTTCTTACAGTTCACTGTATGTGAGTTTTCCTGCCAGCCCACGAGCAAGAACTCTGGAGAACGTCACAATGAGCCCATAAGAGAAAACAGCACAATATTTCTCATAAGATATTTCCTATGGATATTTTCCAGAGGATATTTCCAGAGAAGGTCCAGGCCCAATTTTCCAGAATTCATTTCTGAAAACGATTTAATTTAACATTTTGTCATGTTCCGCCCTTTGTGTGTGTGTGGTTTTTGCAGGAGAAAGAATCCCTCAAGTCGACCAACAAGATCTGCCGCCAGCTGCTGTACCACCTGACCCCTCACTCCAAGTGGACGAGACAGAGCGTGCCCAGGAGGAAGTCTCAGGCGTGGTGAGTGTCTCCTCTCGGCCGTGCCGCTGCTCTTCAGATAGAAAAACGCCACAGATTACACGTCCTCACCGTGAGCATCAGCGCTGCTCATAATCCTCCACAGAGCCTCTCTGGAATACTCAGAGGAAGTCGGGGACAGGTCGATAACCTGGGATGAATTACCTCCAGGCATTTAGAGTGTTTAAAAGGTTGACTTAGATTTATTCCTTAGATTTCATTCCACAAGTGTAATAAATCTGTTTTCAGTATTCAGTTCAGCTGGTACACAAAGACCAGATTGTGGAGTCGGTATCGGGAAGGGGAAATGGAATCGGAACTCAATCCTATAACGACCAACAATTTATGGTTTAATAAAGCTTGAAATACATTGGCCCACCATAACTCTGAGAAAAATCTGAGGATAAATAACTTTTACTGATGAAACTTAGTTTGGTGGAAGAAAATAAAAATCCTGAGGTGACAAATTGCCCAAAAAACTGTTTCCCATTTGATAGGATTGTGATGAAAACAGCCTCACACCAGCTGAAACACTTCACCGATCCAAGCCAGCCAGAGTGTTTTTCTGCCGTTATCCCACATCATTAAGGTGTGCTCCTAAAAACTGATCTGCTGAAACACCAGGCTGAGATAACCAGCAGGAGCGAACAGGCTGAGATCTGAACCTGATAGTGATCCTTCGAGCTCGAGTGGAATGAAAGCGAGAAACGACAGAAAGCAAACAAACGAGAAAAGGCTCAAACGAGGCAACAGGTTAGTGGAGACGTTATCATGATAACGACGATCACGTGGCTCCCTCTCCCAGAGCAATTAACCCAGATTGAAAGACTTTTTTTACCGACAGCTTTGGTTAACTTCCCGCCTCTTGGTTGCAGGGTTTAAAAAAAAAAAAACACGCAACAAAATAACACAGGCAGCCTCTCGCAGTGAGCTCATTAGCGAGCTCGGCTCTGCCCCCCCCCCCCCTCACAGCCTCCACTGCCACCACCCAGACAGCCACTGTACCGCGGGACTGTTTCCTTTGCTCCACGCTCCCTGCCACTTGCAAGTTTACATGGTTTCAGGTGCTTTTCTGTTATCGATCCTCCTTTTGCTCCACCTCACCGTCCAACTTGTTCCCTGGCCCCCTGATTTCTCCCAGTTTTAAAATCCCTTCCTCGCATTGATTTCCCTCCTCTGCTCTTCTTTCCCCTGTGGGATTTTCTTCCTCTCCTTGTTTTGAGAGACCATTTGGCTCAACAGTTGCCACACAGCGGCGGTTCTGCAGTTTTGAGCCGAGGCTCTGGGGAAATTGTCTGTCAGACGGAGAGAGAGAGGGGGAAAGAGAGGTGAGATTACTGCTAGGTTGCAAGGCTTGCTTGGAATCTATCGCGAATGTGATCTGTTCATATTTAGGAATGGGAAAACCATATATTGCGCGCTTACATTCTCATTTTCTTCATGAGGCGATGGTGAGAACAATCCTTGATAAATCTAGAAAGGTGCGTTAGCCTGCTCTCGAGCCGGGCCTCCGATAAGATTGGGTTTCGTGACATATATGCAATTGGTTGCAAATCTTCCACAAACATAACACATAAATCAAAACTCAAGCTTCATTACTGTGGCTGGCTTTGCTTTTATAACCCTGCAAGTGCAAAGCAAGTGTGCCACGCTTATTAAATTATCAAGGCTATTTCATTTTTTTTTTTATTCCTCCGCAGCTGCATGTGCCAGGCTTCGGAGAAATACAGTATAGCCGAGTCCCCGGAGGATATTTTAATGTTATTGTAATTGGTATTGGATTTCAGATTCATCGAGCTCCAGCACATTTGGATGAGATTGGACTCACGACTGCAGATGCGAATTTCACTGCTCGTCTTTATTGCGAGGCAAATTGATGCTTACAGCCGCTATTACAGACCCGAGTATATTCAAAGAAATAACTGTGGTTCATGACGATTCCTCTGTTCAGTGTTTAGCGTCACCAATAAGACTCTGTGTGTATCAAAGGAGATCTGCGTCCATCTGGTGTTTCTCTCATTTAGCTGCATTAGTCAGCGTGGAAAACGTTGCTCAGCAGGATTAAGTGAAGTGCTGATATTCCGTCGTGCCGACTGATGATGAGAGCGAAACGAGTTGTGGCTCTGGCAGCTGTTGGGGCAGGTGCTATCAGCTGTGGCTGAGCATTGATAGTCTGTCTGAGTCGTGATATCTGACGCAGACCTCGCACTTCTCCGACTAAAGTGCCTCTCCTCCCACAGCTCCCTCTCTGAAGCCGGGCCAAGTCATGTTTAATTCATAACAGGCTCAGGATAGTCGCCACACACTGGGACATTAAGGACACCAGCAGTTTATCAGCTGCCCCCAAAAATGGATTAAATAACAAACAATGTCCTCGGATAACAGGAAGCTGATTGCGGCATCATTAACTACATCTGGAAACACTTCATGTCTAATGATGCACACTTCAGACACCCGGGAACATCTGCACATGGTCTCCATTGACGTCACGTCTTCAAATGTCAACATGTCAATACTTATTTATTTATTTTTGTTATTCAAACCGTCTTAATTATTTGGAGTTACAAAAACTTCATTAAACCTGAGACTGACCGCCGATTGGTTGAGTGTGTGTATCAGCAGGACTGTGACACAACAGCTGCACGACTGCACAGACTCTGGCTCCAAACGCACAAGATGGCTGCGTTCATATCTAGGATATTCTTCCTTTATTTTTGCGGCATGGGAGGAAGTGGAGACGTGTCATCCATCTTTACAAGCAGCATTTTATTGCAAATAGGTGTATTTTTCAAATTCTTCTCCGTCGTGCAAAGCATTGTTCTTGCTCATTCACATGCAAATTACTCCATAGCTGTGTAAGGGAAGACAAAAAGAGCTCAACAGAGACGTTCAGACTGAAACATTCTCTCAGAGGTGGGCGTAAAAATTCAACTCTCACACACACACAATACAGAAACTCAGATATAAAGGGTTCTGAAGCTGTTGACCCTCCGATCACCTCTTCTGATCGAAGCTTAAGTGTCGAGATGTGACACCGAACAATGTAGCGTAAGAAATGTGTCTGTAGGTCGAATAACAAAAATTTCAGCTTCCAACTTTCTCCACTAGCGTTTTTTTTTGCTCTTCTCACTGCTCAACACTTAAATCATCTCTCCATCCCAGCAGTTGAAACCCTCTTCCTTGCTCCCGTCTATACTCTCTTCCCCGACAAGAAATCCTCCTGTGCTGCTTTCGCTGGTTCCCTGTGGCTGCTCACATTTCAAATGCCCAGAAGCTGACACAGAGAATGAGACTTAAGTAACCTCGTCCAAACTGTAGAAACAAAACGCTGCACACTGTCCTGCACACCAGCCTGGGACCGCCATCGTGACCCTTCCAGACTATGCGGGTACAAATGTCCACTTTTATATCACTAATATTCATAAGATCACCACATTCTCCCCGTATCTGCTCGTATAGGATAAAAACGAATTTCCCTTAGTTGCACCAAACGTCATCCACCCTGGCGTCTTGACTAAAACTCGATCTTGTTGAGCGGGGGAAAGTTTCTGAGACGTCTGTGTAATTTTATGCTTATCACCATCTTTTTCAACGGCGTTTCAACAACTTTATTTCTATCCCCCGGTTTCCTTGACAGCGTTTCACCTGCTAATCATTAGAGAGGCGCACTGTGGGATTCTCTCTCCGGCTCCTAGCTGCTCTGCTCAGACTAATTTGCTCTAATCTTTAAAGAAATCCCTTTTCCTTCCCGTCCTCGCTGTTATTTCTGAGCTTTTCTCCCCGAACATGATCTTTCCAGGGCCACAGTGAAACTGTCACGGCACCGCTCACCTTTGTGCTCCTCACGGCTTGATGTGTTAATGATCCATGGATTTAAACTCATTCTGATGCTCATTGCCAATTTAAAATCCGAAAAATAAATTTAGATTTTTTTGTTTTTCTCTTCCATCCACAGTAAACTAGCAAACAATATCTAAACTCTGCTATTGGATGGATGCAATAAGTTATTTCAGATTCATGATTTCCAGAAAGGTAACATTATTGTTTACTGGGTAAAATTGACCCATTATAGCATCAGACTGGTTTGATTTACAATAATAAGCCATCACCCTTTTTTTTATTTATTTTTCTTAGGGTTTCCCAATGTGCAAAACACATCTAGAAATAAACAAAGAAGACAGTAATATAAATACACAATCCAATATACATACATCAAAATCAAATCAATGTAAGTAATATCAGAGAAACAGTTTTTCAAAATGTTACCACACATTTCACATTTTCTCTGTCACGCAGCCGCTGCAAAAATGAAAAAAACAAACAGTCTCTCCTACAGTCTGTTTACTCCCCATGTGGCATCTGTACACTGATCCCTGTGTCATCTGCCTTTAAAGTGTGTACGTCCTATTTCTGAAGACGACTCACCCCCCCGAGGTGAGCGCTGGAGGGTCAAACCGGCTCTGACTCAACACGCCCGACCTCTGCCGAACCCACAAGGTCAACCTCTGAGGCGTGGGCGAGAAAGTCTTGGGAAAAGAATATGTGAAAAAGTAAGAGGTCGTATTTTTCTTGGGCCCGATCGCAGACGGCAGGTTTTTTTGAGAGGGTTTTGCTCACGTCTCAAGTTGGACGTGGAATATTCCACATGACTGCACGCCTCACTCCGTCTGCTCAAGTTGCTTTTCTATGTGACCTCCACTTTTAATAGAGACTTAAAGATCCAGCCGCTATCCTCATCCATCAATAATTGAGGGCTTCCCGCGGCACAGGCTGCTGGAGGATGAGGGCGGAAGAAGGGAAGAGATGCTCGGTATCAACTGCTCCCATCTTCAGGGCACGGGGGCCGTAAAGAAATGAAAAGAAGGAGATTTTAAATTAATAGAATTTTTAAAAAGTCAAATGACTGCATTTCCAAGTTTGTTTTCATGCAGGGAATCGACCACTCTTAACCTCTCATCGCTTGGATATTAACTGTAAATCTGAGATGAAGCTGCTGCTGCTTGAGAATAAACAGAAACAAGGATTATTTTGCTCCTTATGAATCCTGGGTCTCGATCCTTTACTTTACGGTCTATGAAGATCACTCCCCACTATCCAGCCCCTCTCTCTCTCTCTCTCTCTCTCTCTCTCTCTCTGTGTGTTCGGAGCCCTGCATTTTAATTCCGGTTTCATAACTGTGCCTCGACATAATATAGCAGACCCAGGCGCACTGCTCCATGATATACAGTTATGTAATGCAAACTGTTTTCTACGTGTTCCGTCGCAGTATTCTTCTCTCCTCAGCTTCCACTTTGTCACATCAAATCAAATCAGAGGAGCATTTATAGCTCCACCGTGGAGGACATTTTGCATTTTACACGCCGCACTGTTGCATTATGGTACGCTCCGAGCCAAGCGGTTTTGTAATGGTTGGCACAAGCGTGTGTTTGTCTTGGGGCAGGATGTCAAACTATTAGGAGCGATCCATGTCACTTTCATACTGTAGAGTCCTAATAGTTTCTTTCTCTTTCTTCTTTTCGCTGTATTTGTGATGTGCTCCCCCTTCCGTTGCTTGCTATTTCACTTCAGTGCAGGTTGTGTTTTGCATTGAAGGAAAACATCCCTTTCTGTTTATGCTATTTGGCCTGTTTCCCACATTCATGTCCAAAGAGCCCATTGTCATTGTATGAAGAAGTAGCTGAAAACTTTTAACGGCCCCCTTTTCTAATTTGACACAAATGACTATTGGGAATTAATAACACTTCATCTTCAGATGGGATTTTAATGATTTGTATTTAGATTCTTCTGCTTCTCTTTCTAAGGGCACATGTGCGGCTCCTCTCTCTGCTCTGGCTTCACTCCATTTTCACATCAGCTCTGCAGAGCCCCCCCCTCAGATTTCAAATTCGAAGTTACCAAGAACCCAGTGACTGCTCTGAGATGTCAAAACACTGCACAGCCCCGAGCTGCTCTGCCGATGCCGTACAATGGTCGAAGCCTTAATCACTCCATTCGCTAAATGTTTCACTGAAATTTAATCCAAATCCAAATGAGCTTTCAGGCTTTTTTTCTTTTTCGTTTTCCTCCCCAGCACATGTGCCATTATCCCTGTGAAACTGGAGGGCACGAGATAGTATATGCAATCACCACTTTCATGTTTCCCAGAACATTTTCTGCAGAACCGTAGTATCAGTGTGACAGAGAGAAAATGGCATATTTAACGGATTTTTTTTTTTTTTTGCTCAGAGTGACTGTAAAGGATTCTCATTAAAAAATGACCCTAAGGCATGAGTTACATCATTTGATGCTGAAACGGAGTCTAGTTAAACAAACTGGTTGAGGAAGTGTTCATCTGGTAAGTCTGCAGTCACAAGCCCGAGGGCACGTTCACATAAAACACAGGCACAGAACTAAAGCCGTCCTTTCCCAGCTCACCTCTCTCTCCTGCATGAGTTTGTACATTAGACCCTCGGAGGGTCTCCCACGGCTGAGCCAGACTTCCTGTGCATGAATTAAACAGACGCCCGGAGGTAAAACCGCTCCGATCGATACGAGGAACAAACAAGTCGAGACCAAAGCGTTGATGAAGCAGACATTGATCCGGGCGATCCCACGAGTCTGTGGAGCTGGATCCACATCCAGTGTTTCTCAAGTGCTTTTATTTCATTCCCCCTGAAATGAGTCAAGAGTCTCGCTGCGCGCTCAGCAGGACGTACAGTACATTTGCAGAGTTTCTCCTCTTAGCTGAGTTATCTCTGTTCAGTGACACACGGACGTGAACCAGAGCGCTGGGCTTTTAAACCGTGTGGGCCCGGCTCAGGGTTTTTAACCAGAGCCACAGAAACAATCCTTTTAAATTATTTCTACAGAATATTAAGGTACAAATATTTTCTCGCCCGTTACTATCAAACTGCATGTGAAGCGATCTAATGAGGTTTGCTTTATAAAGAGTATAAAGTTGAATTAATGGTATTTTGTTCTGCCATATGTATCCCTCTCTAGCACTAATTTGTTCTCGCTGGCTACTCATCTATAAAACAGAGAAGAAATAGTTCCACATTTAGGGAAATGGATTAATTTGCTTTCTTGCCACTGATTAAAAAAAGATTTATATGACTGTCAGCTTTTTAAACTTGTATGTTAATTTAGGAGTTTATGTTTAAATGAGAGTGGTATTCAGACCTAAAGCAATTCATGAGTTAATCGATTAAATGACGGATGACTAATCAGCCGCAATTTTTATAAGCAATTAATAATTTAATCAATTCATCATTTCAAGCTGGGTTGTGTTCTGCAGGTTTGACTATATAATACACATGTGTCAAACACAAGGCCCGCGGGCCACATGTGGCCCGCGAATTAATTATATGTGGCCCGCATGATAAAATCTATTTACTATTAGAGCTGGCCCGCCGGCAGTGTTTTGCAAGTTCTCAATACAAAATAAGTACTGACAATTCCTGAGGGTCAGTGAACACATCGGGATGGGGCACGTGACAGTTCTAGACCAATAGCAGGCTCTCATTGGCTGACGAGTGGGCGGGTCAATGGTGAATGACAGATCCCACAATGCACTGCCCGTGTGTCGGCACGTCAATCACGGTCCCGCGACCGCGCACCTCACAGTCTGTATCACACATCACTTGTGACAACTTTCAACTATCCCGCTCCCCAAAAATGGCTAAACGAAAGGTGGCATTTGAAAACAGGAGCTTTCAAGACAGGTGGGAGGAACAGTATATGATCGCGGATGTAAAGGGTGGATCCGAGAAAAGATGAAGGAGGAAAAAAGTGAGGAAAAAAGTGAGTTGACAGCTTATCACTGCATCATACACCAGGAGTCTTTGTGTTGCAAAGCCTTGAAAACGAACATGTGATGAGCATCATAACATTAGCGGTTAACTTAATCAGAGCCAAAGGTTTAAATCACCGCCAGTTCAAGTCTTTTCTGAAAGCTCCGAAATACAACGTGTCTGTGTGACATCACGAGCCACCCGAATGCGCTCAACCTGCAGCTTCAGGGGCGGGGGGGGGCGGGGCCGTGTCATCACTGACATGTACGCTACAGTGAGGGCTTTAAAACCAAGCTGCGCTGGTGGGAGACGCAGATGCTGCAGGAAAACTTGTTTTTCTCTTGCTACTACAGGACATTTGATTTTTCTATGAAGTCAATTATTTTTGTCTGTTGTTTGCCTGTAGAAAATGTTTTCAGTGGAAATTACTCTGGAAATACTGCAGATAAAGCTAGAAAGCAATTAATGAAACTGATTTTATTACTTTTATATTTATTTATGTATTATTTATTATTTGTTTTCATTTATTTCATAATTAATGTTGTTTTATCGGCAATACTCTATAGGCCTTGTTAGTTCCAGGTTCAATATGTGCACTAAGGTTCTTTCAATAAGTTTTCAATAAACGTTGAACCCATGTGGCCCTGGAGAGAAGATCAGCAGATTAAAGAGTAATAAAAAAGTTATTGTCAAAAGCAAAAAAAGCTAATACGCAAATTTCCCAAAAATGTTTAACCAACAGCTCTAGTAGCTCTGGAGAGGTCACAGGGACCAGTGCTGAAAAAATGTAAAACCATCTTGAACACTCATGGTTATGAAATCCCCCAGTATAAATGAACACGGTCGGGGGTTATAACCTTTACCACATTCCCCCATATCCCTGGAGCTATCACTTATTCATGAGAGTAAATGGAAAGGAACATGTATTCCATGTGGGAGGGCGGATTACAAGCTTCTCCTGCCATTTCTTTAAAACTCTGGAACCAGACTAACTAAGGTTTGTGAGTAATAATGTTGCCGTGGTTTAATCCTGGAGGGTCAGCCGCCTCCACCTCCTCCTGGCTCACCAGTGTTGGTAATGTTTAAAGGTTCAGTGTATAGAATTTAGTGACATCTAGTGGTGAGGTTGGATGTTGCAGCTGAATACCTCTTACCAGTTCAGTTTGGACGATTCAAAATATAGAGGGACCATTCTCAAGTAAAGAAAGCAACAAATCATACAATTGAAATGATTACCAACATGACTAGGATTATTATATAGAAGGACAACAACACCCTTCACCTAAATCGTACACACTGAGGACATGCGAAGGAGAGTGGCACTAGATCAGGGGTGGGCAAACATTTTGACTCGCGGGCCACAATGGGTTTTAAAATTTGACAGAGGGGCCGGGCCAGGAACAGATGGATGGAGTGTTTTTGTGAACTAATATAAATGACATGGAAAAATCATTACATGAAAGGATTTGGCCTTTACCAAGTAGCAAAGCACTTATTTGCAAGGCCATTTAACAAAAACTCGTCTTCAGAGAAAGGCTTGCTAGCCTTGCTATTTCGAATGCCCCCCAAAAAACATGCCTTGGTAGATGACTCTTTAATCGCAGTTTGTCTGTGAAAAAAAATGTTGCTGAATCTGTAAATTAGTCTCCAGCCTCTGAGCTGCAGCCACCCGTTCTTGCGTTGACTGCTTGCTAGCGTAGTTAGCATGCTTCATAGCAAAGTGACGGCTGATGTTGTACTCCATGAAAACTGCGACAGTTTCTCGACATATCAGGCATACAGCCTTCAATTAGACATCAGTGAAAAACTATTTTGTTGTCGACTCCGTGTTAAACACTCGACACTCATTGTCCACTCTTCGTTTCCTTGATCCTCTAATTTTACAGAAGGGCTCACAGGGCAAAGGGAAAAAGTGAAGGGAGATCATGTGCCTTTTCAAGCCCTATACACCACACTCCCGGGCAAATTTAATTTAGCTGACGCTTTTATCCAAAGCGACTTACAATAAGTGCATTCAACCCCGAGGGTTCAAACCCAGAACAAGAAGAATCAAGAAAGTTTGATTTCTTCAAAAATAAAGCAAAACTACAATGTGCTATAAAACGTGCCATTTAAGTGCTACTAAATTTTTTTTTTTATTTAATTTTTTTTTTTTTTTTAATTATTTGGACAAGTTCGGCGGGCCGGATTAAAACCCCCAACGGCCCGTATACGGCCCGCGGGCCGTACTTTGCCCATGTCTGCACTAGAAGAAAGAAAGAAAGAGTCTGACCGCTGAAATCAATCGCTCCAACATGACCTTCAATCGAGAAGCTTTTACCATGTCTGGGAATGTAAAGCACAAAGCAATAAAAAGAAGACGATAAAGAAGAAGAAGAAGAAAATATTGTAAGCTGTGTCTCAATTTAGCGGCTGAATCCTTCGGATGCTGCAGTTAAAGAGTGATTGCGTCACAGTGGAGCAACTAGGCTTCCTAACTTCGAATTTCTCCGTCAAATGTGGCCGAACGAATGCAACCTTCCATCCTGGAGAAACAAAGAATCCAATGGATGGACCCTTCCGGGCCCAACTCATACCAACCTATCCCATTATCTTTCCTCGAGCAATGCTTCAGTATCACGCTTCAACTGAACAGAACAGCGAGGTGAATAAGAACACTATGTAAGTTAACAGAGCTTCAAACATACAACCTGCACAATCAACATCTCAATTTGAAGAAAAAGCGTAACCCTGAAAACCTCCATGATCTGTTGCAGGATTGTTAGACTGGGATCGTTTTAGCCACTTGTTCCTTTCAGGCTGAGTGTTTTTGCACAAACTCATTTCCATCGTGTTGCGTAAGAGACGCAGCTGGAGCTGATGCGTGGTGTGTGCAGTTGTTACAGTCGTCTCTGGGCATCGGAGCCTGTCTGAGTAAATCTCTGTGTGAGCCGCAGCCGCCTGTGAGATCCATCAAACCGCTGTAGGTTTTGTCAGCCTCTACAAATCCCATCCAGTGTGGCTGAAACAAAGATTGAATTGCAGATTCCTCAGCAGCGTATCCCTCAAAATTCCCTTTTATGAAATGCTTCGTTAAAACACAAGACGTCCTCTGTTTGGGGGTTTTTCCGACCTTTTCTATAATTGCGATGTCTTCGCCTGCATTCAATTTCGACAGCACAAACCCCAGATGTTTTATTTCCTACCTCTGGGGTTTGCATAACTACAGAGCGGCGAGGACCCTTGTTCAGTGCGTAAAAGTTAACAACATCCCCGAGGAAAGATAGGCTATGAAAAGCAATTAGACCGTCTGCCTGAACCCACGTTTAAACAGCCAATAGTTTGACACAGGAGAGTCGGCTCTTATTAGATTCCTGTGCTGTTGTATCAGTCGCTCCTGAGGAAGCCAATAGATGGATTCGCCTCAGTTGTTTGCTTTTAAATGAATCCAAGTGCAGCCGGAAGACGCTCAAGGTTAGCATCGTGTTTACGCCGGTCGACTACAGTTTGAAGTTGTTTGTGTCTGAGCTGGTCCAAGAGGATGTGCACCGCTGCCCACTAGCATGGCAGCCACATCAGAGGGACCCGGAATAGACGTTTTGGTTTTTTTGTCATCTTTTCGTGGTGACGGACTACAGTGTGTAAGATGTGGCTTTGGAGACGCTAGCTGCGGGCCCGGACCAGCAGCCTGTGGGTGGAGCTGTGCCCACGGAGCAGGGAGGCCCCGGGTTTGGAAGGAAGGAAGTCGGGAGTCGCCCTCACTCAATCTCATTAAAACCCACTCAGCTGCAGGAGCGACCCTGCCTGATGCCGTCTCATGGAGCGGCTCCTCCCACACAAACCCAGGCCGCTCAGACGAGAGGGCAGGGATCCAGTTGGGGCTGGAAAACCCTCGGATAAGTACGTCCACGAGAGCAGAAGTCAATGCTCATAATTAGTTTCATTACAGTAAAGTGCATAAGCGGCACAGTGGTGCAGTAAACCTCCCGTGGTCGAGCGTGCCAAGAATCTGCCCGATGCAACGTCTGACTTTTAAAAAGACGACAGTTAAAATCAATAATATTTGATTGAGCTCAGGAATGTACTGGTCCTATTCCCAGAAAATGAATTATTAAACTTCATTTCTAAGGTCAAACATTTACTGGTTTCAGCTTTTAAGTATAAGTATATATTTTCTGTTCTAGTGATTTTAATTGACTATAGGTTTTGACAAGACAACGGACATTAAATCTATGTTTTCTGTAAATTTATCAGACCAAACTTTTGGACTTTCCGACTCGTTAACCATCAAAACAGATATTTTTACAAACCACTCGAAATTACAGGTCGAAAATACCGACAGGTTGAGGCCAAAATAACGAAAGAATGAATTAAATCTTCCCATTTTTATGGTCCTGAAGAAATACATTTGCATAATGCTGGATTGTTTTCACATGAAATGCTATTCATTTTTGTCAGTTTAATCAAGCTTCACCAAATTCCACACACTCACTGATATCCACTCAGAAAAAACAGGATCTTTCTCGTTAAATGCTCTCTCTCACAATGTTAAAGAAAGTTTGTAAAATCCTGGATCTGCACCAAAGTTTCATGGGTTCTTTCAAGACCCAAATATCGCATCCTTCCACCAAGTTCTCTGGAAATCCGTTGAGTTGTTTTTGTGTAATCTCACAAACAAACAAATCAACAGAAAGACAGACAGGGCTAAAAACAGGTAGAGATGAGAGAGTGGACACAAGGTCTCAGAGACAGTGAGATTGCAAAAGAAGAAAAAGGGCCAAGAAACAGAAAAGACTTTAAAAGTGAGCGGCGGTGAACAAGAGTGAGGATATGAAAGAGGGAGAGATGAATTATAGCCTCCTCCTGGAATCAATAGTCTTGGAATCACAGCCCCGGCGGGCTACAGATCTTTTCTCCCCCCCAAACACAGCAGTGAGGGTGACTGATGTAGAGAGCACAGCCCCCCCCAGACAGACCGGAGAGAAGCAAGCGGGATGTGGGGATAATCCTCGCCTGAGGAAACAGGGACGAGGCAAAAGCAAAACAGACTCTTAAGACAAAGACAGGATCAACTTCAGGCCAGTTAAACACGACATTCTTTCTCCTGTTCGTCAGCTTCTTTAAAACAAAGTCTCACACACTTCCAATTCATCCTCACTTGTTTGGCAGACGTCTTCGCTCTGCCTTCTAAACAAAGGGGTTTGAATGCACTGCGGCCGGATCTCTCTTAACACTTCACCGCCGCCTATAGTCCTGCACGCAGCCGCCTCATAGCTCCCATGAATATGTAACCACCTTCCTGAATAGAGAGAACACTTAGTTTCACTTTGCCCAGCGGGAGTTCCAGTGATCCAACCCAACAGGTGTGATGCTCTTAGTGGTGCTCGTCCCTGAGACGGATTCACCTTACACCTTTTGTCCGAAGTCATTTGGACTGAAAACAGATGATCACTTATCGCTCTTGTTTCAGGACCGGCTTTGTGCCTCTTCAGCGTGTTATCGTCCATCCATCATCCAGCCTGTTATCCTCCCGTCTGTCCCGCACTAAAGCTCCAAAGACCTCTGACTGAGCTGAAAGGAGAAGTTTTGGGGAAATCACACATTTGCTTGCTTGGTTATAGAGTTAGATGAGAAGGCTGCTTCAACTTAAATGTGTGTGCGCTTATTAGATAAAGCTACAGCCAGCAGGTGCTAACTTAGCTTAGCATAAAGGCTGTTTAGCTGTATCAAAAGTCCCAAACCAGCATGATTAAATCTATCTAATTAACATGTTTTATCTTATTTGTTATATTTGTTGTGTAAAAATCTGGATTTCTTTGTTTATTGGTTTCAGGTTTATGTGTTGTTGCCTTGCCACACCAATGCAGATATTTTACAAAACAAAACTTTTTCCTCAGTGCATACAGTCACAAATGGTGAAATATGTGTAGGAAAGTACCAATGCAGATTAGGCCTGTTACTGTGTCCACGGCCTACAAAGGAGACGGCCTCTTCGGCCACATAGAACATGAGGGTCAAAATGAGACGGTCTGATCTACGGAGGATTTACGTGATTTGGATCACAGGCTTGTACTGCCCTTACGGCCGTTGCCCAGCAACAGAGCTGCAGCTGGACACAATAAGAACATTTTAACGTATACTGTTAGCTGTTTCATTTGGCCTGATACTTACTTCTAAAAGTGTAACCAAAGCACTGGATGTTTTGGTCTCGTCACTTGCTGCCACAACTAACTCTTCACACTGAAGAGCAAAGAATCCTAGGTTGGCCTGAGGTGGATCCATTCGTGGGAGTCTTCATTGCTCAGGGGTGGAGGGGGGTTATTTGCCGCCTTCGTTTAAAGGAGCCATTAAAATGGGAAAGCCTCAAATGCAGCCTCTGAAGGACGCAGCCCCTGAATTTGGACACAGCCCATGTCTAGGCCAGCTGCTTGTTATAGCTGCATATTTAATGTACAGATACATTGGTATCAATCTGCAATCAATCTAACTCTCAGCAACAAAGCAAATCCACACTGTATATTTCCCAAATGGCAAAACTTTTCCTGTGCTTGTTAAATCGCTCGCCACACTTCAAACACAAGTGACCTGCTTTCTTAAAATCTAAAGAAAAGGATCCGTATCTCTCCTGAATTCATGTTTTCTGTTTGTCACATTGTCCCGAGTGAACAACTACAACCACAGCACAACAAAAACAAGTTGACACATTTGCTTCTAATAGGCTCGGACATGTTTGCAACGTGTTCACTTTTTGCCTTGTTGCTCTGATCGCCGATGATCCAGGAAGAAAGTGATCCCGAAAACTGAAAACAGCTGCTGCCATTTAGACCATGACGTTCAGCCCAGGAGGCAGGATTTGTTGCTTGAGGAACTCGGACGGAGACACATTTAAAAGCAAATTCTCTGCATTATTGATCGCAACGCTTTCTACACTCTATTTCTTTTTGTGCATACGTTGCAGTTTCCCCTGTACCTGTGGGACCGAGTGGCACCTCATTACAGACCTTTATAGATCAATAACCTCTATCATTATGTAAACATTGTTTGTATTTACACACTTTGCTGACTGTTAATAGTGAAGAATTTCAAAGTATAAGTATATATTTTCTGTTCTAATGATTTTCAATTGACTACAGGCATAAGGCACAAGACAACAGACATTAAATATATGTTTTCTGTAAATTTATCGGACCAAACTTTTGGACTTTCCGACTGGTTAACCATCAAAACAAATATTTTTACAAACCACTCGAAATTACAGGTGGAAAATACCTACAGCCTGAAGCCAAAACAACAATAGAATTAATTAAATCGTAACATTTTATAGGAACTGAAGAAATACATTTGCATAATGCTGTATTGTTTTCACATGAAATAATATTCAGATTTTTGTCAGTTTAATCAAGCTTCACCAAAATTCCACACACTCGTTGATATCAGTTCAGTAAAAACAGGATCTTCCTCGCAAAATGCCCTCTTTCACAATGTTTAAGAAAGTTTGTAAAATCCTGGATCTGCACCAAAGTTTCATGGGTTCTTTCAAAACCCAAATATCGCATCCTTCCACCAAGTTCTCTGGCTGCTGACTGTTAATAGTGAAGAATTTGCACACTTGGATCATTTTGACATTTGTGCCTCAGAGATAGAACTTGAAACAAAATGAGCTTTGTTTTGTCTCCTCTGTCCCAGTCTGAAGACGACGCTGAAGAAGAAAGTGTCGGGCGATGTGGTCAACCTGTCCGGCATCCCTCTGTCCAGCCGGGACGTCCACCGCGTGGCCTTCTACCTGCAGAGCGGCAGCGACGCGGTGACGGCCGTGGACCTCAGCTTCACCGAGCTCCAGGACGAGAGCTTACGGCTGCTGCTGCCTCACCTCGGCGGCCTGCCCAAACTCACCATACTGGCCGTCAATGGCAACCGTCTGACGGTGGGCATTCTGAAGGAGCTGACGGACACGGTCAAAGATCCAAAGAAGTTCCCCTGCCTGGCCTGGATCGACCTGGGCAACAATGTGGACATCTTCACCGTGCCGCAGCCGCTGCTCGTAGCCCTGCGGCGGCGCTTCGGCCTGCGCAGCAGCCTCCCGACCATCTACGAGTACAATGAGGCGCAGGCATTCGGTCGCTACAACCCAAACATGGAGACCTCAGTGGAGGAGCCCAGCCTGTGTGAGGAGGGCGAAGTGGAGGAGAGGGAGGAGGAGGTGGACAGGCTGGAACTCCGGGCCTGGGACTTTGGGGCAGAAAACGTGTCAAAAACTGTCCCGCTGCACTTCAGTGGGAGGTGATAGCACAGAGCTGCTTCCTTTCAGACTGCCTGGTTTCCCTCTGTGTAGCCTCCTGTGTGGGCTGCTGCCATCGTGGCACAAGATGAACCCAGCTTCTGATAATAACTTGTTGTGTTTCCCTCTGGATGCTCTGACCTCCAGCGATGTGACGCAGACAGTTTGTACAAACACATTGATTCCACCTCCATTTATCCAGGAGAAGTCAGACTGAACAGACTTGCTGTTTTTCGTCTATTGTTTTTGTAGAAGCTTCCTATTATCTGTCTCTGTCCACTGAAGCAGCTGGGGGTTAAGTGCCTTGCACAAGGGCAAAAAGGCAATGGGTGTTAAAGGTTGGTTTACTAATTCACATTTCCCCTGGCACATTTTTTCTACCTGGTCCTGCTTCTCTAACAGCTTTGCTCCTGCTGCCCCTTTTCTGTGAAAAGTCAGAATAAATCAAAGCAACTACAAATCCCTCACTTAAGAAAATCAATCAGTACACTTTCTCCTCATGTTTTTTTGCTTTGACAAACAGTGTCTGAACCCGAACCTCCATATACAGGATTTATTTTTAGTCAGAACTCATCTGCATTGAGATTATGTTCAAATAGAAATATTCTTCCACGTTTTCCTGTTGGAACACAGCATTTACGAAAGAATTATGTCCTGAACACATCTGAATTTAAATCCAAAGCACCACTGCTTCAGAACACGTGGATCCTTTGATGTCGCAGCCTGACACATGCAGACGACAGTGTTCGCTGCCGATGAACCGATCTCCGCCTCCATCAGGTCTCATTAGACCCGCTCAGTCACAGATGGCGAGCCACAGATCTATTTTCTCCCCCCGCAAATAGGACTAGCCCCAGATAATTTTGTCCACTGGTGGTTCATGAATGATTCTATTTATAAAGCGAACTCATAAGCATTGAGAAACGCTCGGTTTCCAACGGCGCACACAGAGTTAAATGAAGGCATCACTAACAGCTGTTTTATGTTCTCCTGTGTGGGGCTGCAGTCTGCACATAAATCCTTGTTGTAGCATGAATAAATTGCAATGCTTTTGTTTTTTACTGGTGTCTTTTTTTAGATGTGTAGGTGATGTTTTTTCCATTTTTGAAAAGGTGGACATGACTGTTTACTGTCGGGCAATATCAGACTGCACAGACAGAGAGCGTTGAGTCCAAAGACCTTTTCCCTATTTGATTGAATAGGAAAGACCTCTATAGTATAACCTATAGACTGTGGAGGCAGATGGATGCATCTCTTGGCAAACGCCACCATCTCGTGCACAGGGAGCCAGAGTCTGAGCATGTACAGCCACTCGGGGGATTGAGCCGCAGCAGCGAGGTCGTGTTGATACACACACTCGACCAATCGCAAATCAGTCTCAGCTGTCAGTCATTGTGTTTTAACCTGTTTTTTAGCATCAAATAAGTAATTACCACCAAACTTACTAGAAAAATTGACGTGATAAGAACTTTCTAAATTGAGAGAAACCATCTTCAAAATAGATTATTTGTAATGTAGCCACCAGGGGGCGATCGAGATGCTTTGGCTTCACTTTTGGGGACCTGTCATGTCGTCCATCTTTAAAATTGCCGCATGTGAAAGCAACTCTGCCAGAGCCAACGTCGTTTCCTGCCTACAGATGTTTTCTCTCCATGCTAATATTCAGGAAAATCTGTTTGTGTTTACAGGGATGTTAATGAGCAGGATGCTTGGTGTGTGTGTGTGTGTGTGTGGGTGTGTGTGTGTGTGTGTCCATGAGAGTATAATTAGTGTGTGCTTCTGTGTGCATGAGTGAGTTCTGGACATGCAGAGTAAATTACTACCTTTGATCATAGAAATGAAATGTTTACTCATTTGCACTTTAACGACGACTCTGCACGAGCTTTGTTTTTTAGGGGGAAGTTGTTGTTGACATGAAAACACACTGATTGGCTCACATCCTCAAATCCTCAGCATTCATACAATCACTGCCATGATCAAAATATAACACATTGGTACACGTAGTTGATTTTGTCCTCATGAAATCGTGGCTTGCTTTTCAAGAAACAATGTTTGCCTGCTGTTGCTTCAAAAATAAACATGATTTGAATAAAGTGGGTCATTTGTGGACTTGTCTTCTTAAGCTGTTGGAGCATTATTTATTGTATCACAATATTATTACATTTATTTGGATTCATGTTTCTGTTCATCTGATGAATGTAAATCAAATGTTGACTCTTTATTTGACTTTTAGCTCTTTATTGGTCTTTACTATATAAAGTACATATAATAATAACTATGATTTATGAAGTGGATTCCAAGGTGCCCAATGCTGCTTTAAAGAGTTAACTAGGAGAAGAAAATACAGTAAAATTAAATAAATAAAAATAAAACCAAGGACAATGCTGAATATTAATGTGGAATATACCTTTAGCTGCTATATTAATGCTCCAATGCATTAATAAGGTGCCCCTGAGTTTGGAACTTGGGCGTGTTTAACAGGCAAAACCATTAAAGGACAGAAAAACCTAAACAGTGAGTTAAAAGACTAATACGAAGAAAGATGAATACAAACTCTTTCACATCATAAGCAGCCGTTTGAGCCATTTTTAATACAAAGATATAGACACGTCTGCAAAAATTAGTTCTATACGTAAAACCAATGTCCTCCTGCAGATGGGATGTTTTATGGTTTTGCTGTGTACCAGGATTATTTAGAAGCTTTTTGAAAATGAGCGACATGACTGAAAAAAATATGGAAATCGAATCTATCAAGAGATATCCATTCATCCATCATCCGTATCCTTTTAAAGGTCCTTGGGGGAGCTGGATCTTTATGTCTTAGGAATGTGGGAGGAAGCCAGAGTTCCTGCAGAAAAAAACCCACGCAGACAGGGCAGAACATGCACACTCCTATCGAGACGTATCACAATGATTTTATCTGTATAAACAAAGAAAGGTGGAGCATTATTTTACATTTTACGTCGACAAAACTTGCTCCAAGCACTTGATCCTGCATCACACATAATTTGGACGTTATATGAAGCTAAAAATGCTCCAACACTTCAGGGAGACATTAGAAACTCTACCCCTGCACCTGGTTTCCACGTCAGCATTTCATATTGTGTGTGGATGAAAATGTTGCCCTGTATGGACCCGTCAGAGGCTGAATAATAGCAACATCCTGCTAGCGAGGCATTTTCATATTTGCAGTGGGGGGGGGCTGAAGCCATCCATCTTCTATTCCCAGTTTGTCCCTCTGAACAGAGGAGCGTCAAATTACACAGGATCCTGGGCTTGTTTATGGCCGAGGCTCAAACAATCTGCCGACACTCTGCGGTTCAAATCGACTCGGTGCAGTTTATCAAACACAAACAGTGTCTCGTGTACAGTCGTGGGAAGTAGAGCATATACACAAGTCAGGTAAATACAGTGCAACAACACGGAGCAGTAGAGCAAACTGACAAGGCCCAACAATCTGCTCCAAATTGCACAAGATCTTAGAGAGAAGAAACCAACCAAAAAACAAATGGGCAGACATGAAAACATCACCTCCTTGGTTCGAGGTAAATATTCTATGTAGCCGTCTACTGCTTTCAAAAGGAAATAGGTCAATATCAATTCTGTTCTGTAGAAATAAAAATATATATGGAGTCTTTTCCAGAACAAAGTAGTATTAAAGTATTTGAGTTTAATCTGATAAAGCTCTCCACATGCAACAGAAACATTAAAATTGTACTCATCAATTATTCATTTTACACCCAGCTTTGAAATGGAGATGAGAGCCCATTGTTTGTGTATTTTGTCCTGTCCTCATTGCGTATGAGTTTTGCCAACAGATGCTCACGTGCATATGACCAAAACAAACGCTCCAGTTGAGTCATTATCCTCGGGTGACGGGAGCAGGACGCAGGTTGGTGCACGGTGACGTGGGAGGCAGACGGAATGTTTTCATTCCCAGAGCGAACTCTCCCACATCTTCCTGTCAATAAAACAGAGCTCGGTTAAAGACAATAATACAGACCGGGCTGGCTCACGCTGCAGTGCACGTAGCACCAGTATGAGAATTCAGATCCTTTACCTGTACTGTAAAGCAAATCGCTGGTACCGCATTCAAATACTAAAAAGTACCATCAGCCAACAACATTTTGAGGTAACATATTATTTCCTGCCACCAGGCATCAGTTTTTTTATCAGTATGAATAATCTTACAAGTCCTGAGATGATTATCGGAGAATGGGGGGTAGATTTCACAATCTGAAATGGCCTTTAAGCAACATCTTCCTTTGAAAGGTGTTAAGGTTTGTTAGATCTAGGACCCCACAGCAGACACGGAACGAGAAGTAGAGGTTAAGTAAATAAAGTTTATTTCCAGGTAACATGGAAACAGGTTGTAGTGGCAGTAATCTGGCTTGTAGATCCCGAGTGGAAGCGAGAAGCGGCGAGGCACACGACGGTCGACAACATAGTATAATCCGGCGCCGGAGTGGAGAGCGAGCCAGGCATATATGGAGGAGATAATGATGATTGGACTCCGGTGTGCCTCATCTGCCGTCGCCAGGAGCCACACCACGCCCCCTGACACACACAACACACAGGAGGAACACAACAGAGAAGGAAGAGAAACAAAACAACAACAACTCACAACCCACAATCCTCACAGTACCCCCCCCTCAATGGACGCCGCCTGGCGGCCGGCCCGGCCTGTCCGGGTAACGAGCATAAAAGTCATTAAGGATGTCAGCGTCCAAAATAAGGGAACGCGACACCCATTGTCTCTCCTCTGGGCCATATCCCTCCCAGTCCACGAGGTATTGATAACCACGACCACGCCGGCGTACGTCCAAGATCTTATTAACAGTATAAGCCGGGTGGCCGTCTATGATAAGGGTGGGTGGAGGAAGCTCAGCAGGAGGGCTTAGAGGACTGGTGGACACTGGCTTGAGGAGAGAGACGTGGAATGTGGGATGAACTTTCAAAGACAAGGGGAGTTTAAGTCTCACCGCACAAGGATTTATGATGCGATCCACCTCGAATGGACCAATATATCTCGGAGTCAGTTTACGGGATTCGGTCTGGAGAGGCAGATCCCGGGAAGATAACCAAACCATCTGTCCCGGTTGGTAGTCCGGAGCAGGGATGCGGTGACGGTCAGCCACTCGCTGATTGCGGGCTGCCGTACGGACGAGGGCTGCCCGGGCCTCGCGCCAGACCCGACGAGCACGCTGCAGATGCTCCTCCACGGATGGCACTGCCACGTCAGCTTCCTGGGATGGGAAGAGAGGAGGTTGGAAACCATTACAAACCATGAATGGCGACATACCTGTGGCGGAGCAGACCAGGGAGTTGTGCGCATATTCGATCCAGGAGAGGTGTGTGGCCCAGGAAACCGGATGTAGAGCTGAAACACAGCGTAGGGCTGACCCCAGATCCTGGTTAGTCCGTTCTGTCTGGCCGTTGGACTGCGGATGGTAACCGGAGGACAAGCTGACCGACGCCCCCACCGCTTGGCAGAACGCCTTCCACGTCCTCGCGGCGAACTGAGGACCCCTGTCCGATACGATGTCCACCGGGATGCCATGCAGCCGGAAAACGTGCACGACCAGCAGGTTTGCTGTCTCCAGGGCGGATGGAAGTTTGGATAGCGGGATGAAGTGTGCCGCCTTAGAGAAGCGGTCAACGATGGTAAGGACAACAGTATTGCCTTCAGAGGGAGGAAGACCCGTGATGAAGTCCACCGCGATGTGCGACCAGGGGCGGTGAGGGATGGGTAAGGGGCACAGCAGTCCCGCAGGGGCCTGATGAGAAGCCTTGCTACGGGCGCAGACAGAACAGGCAGCGACGAATTCTCTGGTATCCGCCGCCATGGAGGGCCACCAGAAACGTTGTTGCAGCAGAGCCAGGGTCCGACGGGCACCAGGATGACAGGCAATCCGCGAGGAGTGTCCCCACTGCAGAACTGGAGACCTGACGACCTCAGGAACGAACAACCTGTTCGGTGGACAGCCTTGCGGAACCGGCTGGTCCCTCTGGGCCCCCTGGACCACACCCTCGATCTCCCACCCGGCTGCTCCCACCACGCAGGCAGAAGGCAGGATGGTGTCTCCGGACGTGTCATCCATAGGAAGAGCAAACTGACGTGACAGCGCGTCCGGCTTGATGTTCTTGGATCCAGGCCGGTAGGTGAGTGTAAATTGAAAACGTCCCAGGAAAAGTGCCCACCGGGCCTGGCGAGAGTTGAGCCTACGAGCAGAACGGAGATAAGACAGGTTTTTATGATCGGTCCACACAATGAAAGGTAGCGTAGATCCCTCAAGCCAGTGCCTCCACTCCTGCAGAGCCAGGACAACCGCCAGCAACTCCCGGTTACCAACGTCATAGTTTCTCTCCGCAGGTGAGAGCTGGCGGGAGAAGAAGGCACACGGGTGCTCCTTCTGGTCGGTGGTGGTACGCTGCGACAGCACGGCTCCCACCCCGGAGTCAGAGGCATCCACCTCCACCACAAACTGTAACGCAGGGTCAGGGTGAACAAGAACAGGTGCCGATGAAAACAAACACTTAAGTTTAGCAAACGCCCCCTCAGCTGTAGGAGACCACTTAAAAGGAATCTTGATCGAAGTCAGCTGCGTCAGAGGTGTAGCAACAATACTATAGTCTCGGATAAATCTGCGGTAGAAATTAGCAAACCCGAGAAACCTCTGCAATTGCTTCCTTGATGTAGGAGTGGGCCATTCGGCCACTGCCTTAACCTTGGCAGGGTCGGTCTTGATTTGCCCCTTCTCCACAATGAAACCCAAAAAACTAACAGAACATACATGAAAATCACACTTCTCCGCCTTCACATATAACCTGTTCTCCAGGAGTCTTTTGAGCACAAGCTGGACATGTTGCACGTGCTCCTGGTGGTTACGGGAGAAAATCAAAATATCATCTAAGTACACAAACACAAAACAGTTAAGCATGTCCCTTAACACGTCGTTCATAAGGCATTGAAACACAGCAGGAGCATTGGTGAGACCAAAGGGCATAACCAAATATTCAAAATGACCCAGGGGGGTGTTGAACCCCGTCTTCCACTCATCCCCCTCCCTAATCCTCACTAGGTGGTAGGCGTTCCTAAGGTCCAATTTAGTAAACACAGTGGCCTCATGAAGGGGTCCGAAAGCAGAGTCAATGAGAGGGAGGGGATACTTGTTCTTAATAGTAATGTTGTTGAGGCCCCGAAAATCGATACAGGGTCGCAAAGACTTGTCCTTCTTCTCAACAAAGAAAAACCCCGCCCCCAACGGAGATGACGATGGCCGAATGAGACCCGAGGCCACCGATTCGGTGATGTATGTCTCCATGGCGATACGTTCAGGCCTGGATAAATTATAAAGCTTGCTGGAGGGGTATGGAACATTCGGGAGAAGCTCAATGCCGCAGTCATAAGGTCTGTGAGGGGGAAGGGATAGAGCATGGGCCTTACTGAACACCTCCTGGAGGTGGTGATACACGGAAGGTACGGAGCTAAGATCCACTGGCTTGGGAGGAGACAGCGGCATAGGGGGAGTGGAGGGAACGGCGGAACGTAGACAATGGGCATGGCAAAATAAACTCCAATTAAGCACGGAAACAGAGGACCAGTCAATGTGGGGGTTATGTAGCTTTAACCAGGGTAGACCAAACACCACAGGGGAAGTAGGAGACGGAATAACAAAAAAAGATATGGCCTCATGATGGTTACCGGATAACAACAGGGAGATGGGGCTAGTGCGGTGAGTAACCTGAGCCAGGAGCCTGCCATCTAAAGCAAACACCCTCTTCGGTTGAGCAAGAAGCTGACAGGGAACCTGAGCCTGTGAAACAAAACTAGAGTCAATAAAATTGTCATCCGCCCCCGAATCCACCAAGATGGGCAGCGAACGGGAGGCTTGATCCCAGGAAAGAGTACCTTTGATCAGGAGACGTGGAGGAGACGAGCACACAGAAGACTGACTCACCAACGCCCCTCCAGTGGTTGGTGAGCCCCCCCCTTTTGGCAGAACCGGGCAGTTGTCTCGGAGATGTCCATCCTGCCCGCAATAGATGCAGAGGCCCTGTAGCTGACGACGCTGACGCTCCCGTGGAGGTAGTCTCGCCCTCCCCAGCTGCATGGGTTCCTCGGCGCCGGAAGAAGATGAAGCAGAGGCGGTCCGCTGAGGAATCCGGTCCGGACCGAATGGTGGTGGTGTGGAAGGTGTAAATCCACGCTGAAAAGGACCCAGTGTCTGAGTCACGGGAGGTGCACGGCAACCCCCCCCGGATCTCTCCCTGCGTCTCTCGTGGAGGCGACAGTCTAAGCGAATTGACAAAGAAATTAATTCGTCCAGTGAGGTGGTCTCATCACGAGCAGCTAGTTCATCTCTCACCTCGTCTCTTAATCCCCGGAGAAACACCCCCTGTAACGCTGCCTCGTCCCACCCGCTCTCGATGGCTAAAATGCGGAAGTCCACCGAGTGTTTAGCTACGGAGTTAGCTCCCTGGCGTAGCGACAGGAGCCGGCTACTGGCCTCCTTGCAGCGCAGCGGGTGGTCAAAAACTTTGAGAAACTCCTCTGAGAACGAGGTAAACGAAAAACAAACTGGGGACTGACTATGAGCGAGGGCTACAGCCCAAGCCGCGGCTTTATCAGAAAGCAGGCTCATCACAAAAGCAATCCGTGACTTCTCTGTGGAATACGTTAAGGGCTGTTGATCAAAAACAAGCTTGCACTGAAAAATAAACTCCCTACCGGAACCTGCCTGGCCAGTAAACCTAGCGGGTGTAGGTATGAAGGGCTCCCGAGGCTGAGAGGGAAGAGAGCCCGAAGCAGAGCCTGATGGTGCTGGAGCTGGAACCGGAGCTGGCGGAGACGGCTGCGAGGAGAGGTGCGACGCTATCTGCTCCACCCGACTGCCGATCAGGCACACCTTGGAGGTAAGTGTGGTGATTGCTTCCATTGCTTCAAGTAGCGCCTTCTCGTGTTGTCCAACCCGGTTCTCCTGAGACGACAACGCCAGTCTGAATTTCTCCGTGTCTGTGGAGTCCATGTCGTGGCCGGATTATTCTGTTAAGGTTTGTTAGATCTAGGACCCCACAGCAGACACGGAACGAGAAGTAGAGGTTAAGTAAATAAAGTTTATTTCCAGGTAACATGGAAACAGGTTGTAGTGGCAGTAATCTGGCTTGTAGATCCCGAGTGGAAGCGAGAAGCGGCGAGGCACACGACGGTCGACAACATAGTATAATCCGGCGCCAGAGTGGAGAGCGAGCCAGGCATATATGGAGGAGATAATGATGATTGGACTCCGGTGTGCCTCATCTGCCGTCGCCAGGAGCCACACCACGCCCCCTGACACACACAACACACAGGAGGAACACAACAGAGAAGGAAGAGAAACAAAACAACAACTCACAACCCACAATCCTCACAAAAGGTTAGTGTGCATAGCTATCTTATTACTAATAACCAGCTAGCTAATTGGGTATTTAACAGCATGGCTATAAAAAGAAATAATTTTAAAGGCTATTCAAATTATTGACGTGTAAGTTTTTCCAGAGAAGGCAGGAACTGGGGTGAACTTGAACTTCCAGTCGTACAAGTGGTACTAGAAGTAAAGTAGTACTAGAGTAAAGTGCATTTACACAGTACTTCAGTAAACCTTCTTCCCACAAATGTGTTTTATTCAAAAACAAGTTACTTGATATTATTTAAATCTGCTTCTTAGGTTTTTTTTTATTCAACTTATTGCAATTAGTTGTTTTTTTAATCAACTTCTCTGTAAGTGCTATACTTTTTAGGTGAGTAAGTTTATGTTGCAGTTTAACACAAGTGATTAAATATATGCAGAATAAAGAACCAATGACAAAACAAAGCTGGAATATTAAAATCAAGTTTATTTTTTATTATTTTCAACTCAGGTTTCTTACACAACTGTTTACACATTTTCCAGGAATAGCAAAAGAAACGTAAAAGACAAAGAGAAGTGGAGTGCTGTGATTTGGAAAGAATACATGCTCCATCTGGTGGCAATCGTTGGCATCGCAGAACAGCTCCATTTGAAATGGGGCCTGTCAGAACAAGAGGTGGCTACATCTGCTGTGAGTGTGTGTGTGTCTGTGTGTGGTCTGCTCTGCTCTCACATAATATGAATAAAACTCTGTTGCCTCATCAGTGAACCTCAGGTAGAACAACTCCCATGATTCCACTCTGCTTCACAACATCAAACTGGGTCTTTTGTTGTTGTTATGAATGAGACGCTCCTAGTTGTTGAAGTTACATATTGGACATTTACATTTTTCTTTTTGTAAATTAACTTTTGATGAATCATCTTCTCATGCGTGGATTCAGGAGTGTGACCATTAAAAGGAGGAGCTGTTTTAATCAGTTCATCTAAATGATGTTTAATTTGTGTCCCTCTCAGTTGTCAGAGTGAACCGAGCCGACCCAGAGAACTTTGAGAGCATGGACATTTGTTTCATCGGCAAAATGAGTCGCGCTCAAAATATTGTATTGAGCATTAGTTGATGAGATCCATGACTCCTGCGTCTGTGTGTATTCAGAAATATATGGACACAGGTAGATGCGTCTTTTACATTCATTTACAATTTTTACTTACAAAAGCACACAGTGTTGGAGGGTTTGTTTTGGGGAGTAGGTGATGGGTAAGGGTTGGGAGAGAAAGGGTGAGACTGGGCGTTGGATGAAGGGTAGGAAGGGAGGAGCAGGTAAGGTGGGAAGGGGCAATGACCTCAGTGTGCGTAGACACAATCAGATTCTGGGGGTTCAAGAAGAGTGCGAGATGTTCATTCAGTTCAGAATTAAATCCTTAATTAAAAATGGGAGATCTGGAATGGACGACTATAAAGAAAAGAAATAAAGATTCCAAGTAAAAAACAAATAACTTATTTCCTAATGTTTATGAAAGTGAAAATAACTGAAATACTGAGACCCATAGACTGTATATATAAGCTGAGACCACAGTGAAACGACAAACTTTAACATAAATAGCCGGGACTATTTTGTATGAGGCAACGTACTTACCACAGGGAGATGATATCACAAACCCCAATAGACACAATACACTGTTCAAGTCAGGAGATATTCGTTTTCCTGTTACACGTTTTTTGCATTTATGCATCTGGTTCACGTTAGAAGCGTCAACCGCTCTCTTGTGGTGAATCCATCGGGGATCCCCTGCTGTGTTCACACACGGGATTTTCCTGGATTTCCACAGACCTTACACGAGGAGGCCAGGTGGTGAGAGTCTCCCTCGGATGTTTACGTTCATGCACCTCCTCTGAGTTCAGTGAGTGTCTGACGGCAGCTTACATGTAGGTCAAACAGAATCAGAAATGGTAGAATGTGTGTGTTTGTGTGGGTCAATCTGAAGAGGTTGTTTGAGTCTCCCTGTGCTTTCTGTTGCTCATGTTACACAACTCTGTAGACAACTGGGTGTTGGACTCTCTCCAAAGTTCTCCCACGGAGTTTGATGTTATCGTCTGCTACTCATTGAAAGCTGTAAAACTTGAATTTTTATATGGAGAACAGATTTCCCTTAGAAAGGTACGAGTCATCATCTGCTGTAATTTCCAGGACTTGTTGCCTTTATCATAATCTGCATAATTAGAAGCAGAGTGATGGAGGGGTTGGGGGGGGGTTACATTGTGAAGGAGCTGGATTGTGCAACTGGGTGACTGCATCTGTAAGAGAGTAAGCCCTGATCTGACGTAGCATGGGAAGAAAGAGGGTGTTTTAAACGTGTGTTCACTGCTCAATAAATCTGGTGTGTATATGAGCAGGTGATCAACAGGTGACAAAATAATCACAATGAAGACATCGGGTTGGGAACACAACTCCACATCAGTTTCTCTCCACATCATCATGTAGAAACATTTAAGAGCATAAAGTAACACTTGAAGGTTGTTTTCATGCTCATCTGCTACAGAAAAATTTGCTCCATTGTCCCCTGAAAGGAGAAATATGACTTTTTTTTCCATGAGCATGTTCTATAGTTTTTGTTTCTGTATATGTAAAAGATGAATGTGTAGTTTAAATCTGGGTCAGACATCTCCTGGCTGGTGTGCACATTCAAACACACAATCCACAACAGGTGGATGGTTGGAGGAATGGAGGATTTCTCCGAATAATCATTAATTAACTTATAACCATCCGTGCCAGACAGAATAAGATGATTAAATAATGTTACTCACATAGTCTTTGCAGCCACAGAGTCGACAAAAGCATCTGCATCCTTCAACAAGAACACAAACAAATATCATCACCAAGCGTTAGGGGCTATTAGGGACCAATAAACATCCAAAACATAAAGGGAATTTGGGTGTGCAATTAAGTAACATAATACAAGGTAAGGAAAATAAAATCAACAATAGACACAATGAAATCAAACAAACTTGAGGTGCAAGTCCAAATGGTCTCAAACAAATGAACAAGGCTGGTCACTCCCAGACCCTCCCCTTTCAAAACTCCTCCCCTTGACAGGTACGTGACTGCTCCGTCCCTGGACTCACACAACGGGCCTTACTCCTGGTTTTAGATTATTTAACAGATATACTGCAAATGTTTAAATACCAAACACTGATCCTGAAGCCCCTCAAAGGCCTCATGAGTTGTCTAGTCGAAGTATCCACAGGCATGCATACATATTAACATAATATTTGCATAATGCATCTAGAGACTCCAGAGAATCCTCTCGAATTTCATGCAAATGTTCATTTAGAACCATAGATAAACTGATTGGATTTTGTAGGTCAAAGGTCACAGTGGCCCCACAAAACATGTTTTATGATCTAAATTCTGCCTTTGGAGAATTTCTTTGAATTTTCTTTAAAAGAATAATCAACTGATTGTATTTCATGGTGTTCAAAGGTCACACTGACCTCAAATAAGTCTGGTAGGAAAAAAAAAAGAGTGAAAATGAACTGGTTGAAAAAAAACACAGGGTGGTAATTCCAGGTAATCTCAGTATGTGGGTGGAGGCGGGAATCTTATATCAACTCATCTCATGTCGAAACCTGCACGAATATGTATCTGCATTGCATGTGCCAACTAACCACAAGTGAAAACTCTAATTTGAGTGTACAGCACGTTAAGTCACAGGCACATCTACCCGAAGTGGTTTTCTCAAATAACGCACACGTGAGGGAAGAAAAGTGTTCACTTCCATGTTCCAACACAACTTTGAAGTTTGAACACTGTGGATGAATATTCAGGCCGGTTCTGAAGCTGTAAAGTGTGTCACTGGGGGCCCGGAGGCCTTAACAGATCCTTTAATGTTGGTGTGTGACATAAAATCAACATATTGGGGTCACTGTTTGATGTGCAGGAGATGGCAGAGAATTTAAATGTACTTAGGCAGCAGCTTAACACTGCAGTTGCATCACTCTGGATCTTGGTGTCTCCTGCACACATGCAACAGTGGCAGTCTTTATGATAGGAGCTGCATTATAGAGCCAGAACAAACATGAGGAGCCTTCCTTCCTCCCCTTGAGGCTCAGTTATCTCTGAGTGATGACAATAACGATGATGCAGCGCTATCTGCTGCCCCCTTCGGGCTCACAGCGAGTACTGGCGCTGTGATGGAAGAAAAAATCCCTTTAACCTCCTGTACTGCAGACAGCAGCCTTGTGCGCATACACACAAGCACTGGAATGCACACATGCACGTACATGGGTTAAATAGTGAGGTCAAATAATATGTACATGCAAATACTTTAGGTGTAAAACAAACAGAAAAAACACTGCATGCGTTGATGTAGGTTGAAATAAGACCTTATATAATAAATACAGTTAAAATTATAGAATTGCTTTTGCAAAAGTGGTTAATTCTGCAGGGGAAAATCCAAAACCCTAAAATTAAATCCTACACCTAGAAAACCCTAAACCTAAAACCCAAAAAAAAGACTTAGCCCCAAAGAATCTTAAACCTAAACAATTATAAACCCTTTAAAAAAATGCAAGCCTATAAAAATCCTGCCTGAAATAACACATGATAGAATAAACCATTTTTGAATCAGGGCTGTTGCAGTTGAGCGCATTACTTTCCGCACGTACATGTGAAACCAAAGCTGTGAACGTAGCATGACGCGTCCGTCGGGCACAAACAAGCGTCTTTACGCACGGCTAGGAACGCCCACTCCGGTGCTGTGCGCAAGCGGATTGGCTGCTAAAGATAACGGTGACTCTTTCCGCGCTGTGATTGGCCGCGGCTCTCCTTGGCCATTACGTTATGCTTCCTCCACACACACAGGCAGCCGGAGAGAGGGAAGACGTAATGGTTTGATTCCCTGTGCACTTGCCATGGTCGTCGTCCTGACATTACTCGGCAGATTCCTGGAACGGGAGGTCCAATGAAGGTACGCGACTCCCTCCGCGGTTGCTTTGTGCTTCGGATTGGAAGGTGATGCGGGTTTATTGTGTTGGGCTTTGCGCACGATGCTGCACCGCGGGAGGGAGAGGGATACCTCCATCCTCACGTCAATTCATGTTGTTGGTGTGACACTTAAGTTGCGATTACATCAACAGGCGTTCTGCGTTTTTACGCATAATTGGCTGCTTGGTTGCTTGTCATCAGATATCCACTCGCCTGCTGCTGCTGGTGCTGCTGGTCCTACTGGTGCTGCTCTTGTCCGAATGATTTTCAATTTCTTGGCGAGTGTGCAACCCTTTGGAAACGCTCTCCCCTGCGTATAATGAACAGTAGGTACAGTGTGTAGCCTTTAAATGAGCCCGATGTGACCCCAGTGAGATGGTTCAGTGGACTAAAGCCGGCGGAGGGACGTCCATTCACCGTCAGGCTCTAATCCGCTCTAATGAGATAGAGACTGCGGTCATTGAGAGAGAGAGAGAGAGAGAGAGAGAGAGAGAGAGAGAGAGAGAGAGAGAGAGAGAGAGAGAGAGAGAGAGAGAGAGAGGGTGTTTGGGAGACATCTCGGTGTTGACACACACACACACACACACACACACACATACCGGTTCGGGTCTCCTCTCAGGTCCGGTGCCAGAGGAGTCTCCCCGCTGTCAGCCGGTGTGTGGATCCAGATGTGGTCCTGCAGCCGGAGCAGAGCCGGGCTGCAGCGGCGGGGGGAGCGAACAGGGGGACGGGGATGTCTGAGCTCAGGACCTGGTCATAATGAAGATGCTGGCGATGATGTCATCGGTGCACCGGTAGGGCAGGTTTGTGGCTCAGTGAGAGGTTAGACAGAGCTGGTAGCCACCACCATCACCACCACCACCACCATCATCAGCATCATCAACATACATACATGCATTATATAAGAGTAATGAGCTGCTGTTTGATGCATCACATGTTATTGCAGTGAGGATTTGTTCTGCTGTAAAACATCTGAAAAATATCTGTTATTGCAAAGTAATTACATGCATATACTCAAATACTTTGAACTGGAAAAATACAGCCACTATACTGTACTGTATTTATTCTCTCTGACCTTCATTTCATAGAGAAACATTATCATAATTGTGAATGGGGGGGGTGGGGATGTCAGTGCAGGTACATGCTCTCTAGAGGTATCTAGTCCTGGCCAGTCACTTAAATCTATATTTAAATATCACAATATGCTTAGGGTGAATGAGTGTGGTCTATACGTGAAGGTGATACACATTTCATAGTGTTTGTTTTGGGAATAATGTCATTCTCGAGTTAAGGTTTTCAGTCAACATTGGACAAAAATATTTCTTATTTAGTATTTCAGCTTTCATACACATACAGAGTATTGTAAGGTTTGCAAATTGACTCTTCTAAAATGGGGGAAATGTACCTTAGCTACCCACTTTTCTTAATCTAAGTATATAATCTTTTATAATCAATTTACCTGCAGCACATTATCATCACTGTGTCCCTATAAAACAAAACAGACTTTATGGTTTTTGTTTTCTAATCTGATTCATATTGAAAAGCAGCTGTATAGCCGCTGTGGAACAGACGGTGTTAGCATAGCTCACATCTACTGCCCTCACAGTGTATCTGTTATCAATACCAATCAGTGATGCAGTCTTGGGCTAAATATATATTTCAATGCAAATGCATATTTGATCATTTTTTAAAATTCTTTCCATTCAAAATCCTCTTATCATTTCATATAAACTGGACGTCACAGACGCAAACACTAATCTCTGCTGAAATTATAAGATGTCACAGGGCTGTAGCTCAGCGGCTCATGCTCATATTCCCGATGAGAATGTAAGTTGACTTAGGGCAGACTTCTAAAGTGGATGAAGAGGTCTAAAGCTATAGAGAGAGTCCGGGGGGCACGGCAGATCTCTGGAGCGGGTTGTAAAACAGTCTGGTTATGCTTTAATATTCCAGAACAAACTCTGCAGCAGTCAATATGCGTTTGCATCGCCGAATCGAAAGCTCTCTCCAGGCTAGATCCTCGCCAAGTTCTCCTCTGCCCTCGGAGTAAACTGCTTAAACATTTTACTTTGCAGACACAAATCCAAACTTAGCCCGTAGCCGACTTTAATGTTCATATCTCTCTCCAGACTCTCTCTCTCTGCATGTGATGTCCGCAGGCTGCAGCAGACACGACTGAATCAAGTACATCTTGCGCATGATTCACTAATGTGTAGTTTAAAATGAAGAAAGAAAAAAAATCACATTGAGTCTGATCATTTTCGACAAACAACGCAAGGCCGTAAATGAATTAGTTTATTTTCTCTGGCGAAATTACTCCCCGGTCTGAAGTGTCGGGCGACTGGATCCACTTTCACCGGCGTGAGTGACATCTCCAGAGAAAAATCAGGATTCAGCCGACAGAGAGCGGAAATGAAATGTGAGAGAGAGTCAGCTCCTGATGGAAATATGGTGAATGATGACGCTTTATGATAGTGCACAGATGTTTACTCTGCAGGCATCTTAATACTCTCAGTCTGGGTTACACTGTATCTGTGTATTGATCGCTGCTGATGTGTGCAAATGCATAGACTGTGATTGAGACTTGAGATGATACATAGCATTAGACAGAATTTGTCGAGGACCAGAGATTTTGTTTTACCGCATACAGATGTAGGTCCTCCATCAGTTTAGCTCTCCATCCATCCATCCATCCATCCATCCATCCATCCAAACATTCTCTACCATTTATCCTTTGAGGGTCGCAGGGGGAGCTGGAGCCAATCCCAGCGGACATTGGGGCGAGAGGCGGGTCACAACCTTGATAGGTCACCAGACAATTTAAAATCTCCAATTAACACAATCCCAATCTGCATGTTTTTGGATTGTGGGAGAAGATGCAAACTCCACACAGAAAGGCCAAGGTCAAGCTGGGATTCGAACCAGGAACATTCTTGCCGTGAGCTACCACTGAAACACCTTAATGCTCTGAATCAATATTCAGACTCAAGATGGACAGTGTAGAAAAACTGGATCAAAATATATGCAGCAGGACTAGAGAGGAGTAGTTCTCCCCAAGTCCTGCAAACTCATTTTGATGTGTGAAATTGGTGGATTTCTCCTTTAAATAGCTCCACTGAGATGTGGTGGATGGGGCTGCAGGTCAGGCACAACTGATTTATGCCAATATTAGATTTTTAGAATTCTCCAGCAGGGTGAGCAGTGTCGACTCGCAGCACAAAAGGTTCCCGGTTCGAATCCCAGCTTGTTGTTCCTGTGCAGAGTTTGCGTGTTCTTCATCTGTCTGGTTTCCTCCGACAGTCCAAAGACATTCATAGTCCGGATATAAATTGTCCGTAGCTTTGAATGGTTAATTGTCTCTGTGTTTTGGCCTGTGATGTGCATAGGATAAACTATAAATTATAGTTTTTTGCTCTAAGAGGTTAAAGTATCTATTATATTGCTATGAAGATATATACATTTGTGATGAATCATCAATGTGAGGAAGCACATTGATTTTTTTGTACTTTTATTTTAATAGTCTTTAGTGTAGAGATACAGGAAACATAAGGAAAGAGATGATAAGCAAAACAATTCCACACTGGGATTCAAACTGTGGATGATTCCTGTTATGTGGTTTCTCACTGTTACCATTAGACTCAATGGTTCTGGGCACCTGGTTGTTTTGAGGTTGTTAATGCCCTTGACTTGATTGACATTGACGTTAATGCATCAATGACATGAGTCAACTTTCTCCAGTTGTGTTCAGAATAAATCTGAGAGTGAACCTTTTCGGCAGAGGTTGCTCAGAAGCCACCTGGCGCTGCTCGGAGGTATGAAGTCTTATCTCTCGGTTTCAGACTCGTTCCAGCTCCAATCTCCACACGACCCATTTACTCCTCAATATGGTTCCGCCCCATATGTGTACACTTGTCTGTGTCGATACAGTTTTTCTTTTGAAGCTGTATTTATGGGGTCAGATTACTGTTTGGGGAATCAGGCCTGAACGAAGCTGATATTCATTCCCAGGTGGTTTTTCTATTTAAATCTGTGGCACAGTTACTGGTTGCTGCTCTCCCCTCTCGCTGGCCCCCTGGTTTGTTTGTGCACTGTGTCCTGGTTGTTTGCTGGTTGTGTTTCAGCAGCAGTGTGAGAAATGCCTCAATTATGTGGCCAAGTCCTGGAATTCAGAGTGTCCGGAGGTGATTGGAATCGACAGAATCCATCACTATAATACAGTATTCCCAAGGAAACTAAAGATACAGCTGATAAAGGGGTAGTGGTGTTTGCTCTTGTTCCTTGTTTGTGTGGGACTCCCTGCCCACACAGCTAACCGTTCGCTAATGGAAGTGACAGAGGGATCTCGTGCTGCTGGCTCACCGCCGGGTAACACTGTTTTCATTGGAGCGCTGTCGCGGAGGATGCACTAAATATTCCTCCTCAGTGACTTCACTCCCTCGTGAGGAGGTTTTGTATCTGACCTGCGAGACTTTTTGAGCAGCCGAACATCGGGTCAAGTTTAAGCCTCGGGCAAATAAATCAAGTTGTTATGCATCCTGGTTTTATTGTGTGCGCATAAAGCTACGGGTGTATGGCAAAGCAAGCTGCTTGTGGCAGATTGACATCAGGAGAAGATGCATGAAGCTAAGACTAGTCTGTTAACATGAGATGAATTAATAGCAATTAATAGATTCCATTTTAATTTATTTATCAAGCAGAAGGTAGAAACTTTTACTTCCTCCGGCTTCTCAGTTTTAAAGAATGTGTGTCTTATCTAAGTGTAAATTCAATATTTGTATGTTTTGGACTGTTGGTTTGATAAAATAAGGTTTTTTAAAGATGTCACCTTGAACTGGGGGCAGAGGTGATGAGCATTTTACTCTATTTGTTCTACCTTTTGTTGACCAAAGGATGAAGTATTTAGTCTAGATATAAGTTTGGTGAAAATCTAATAAATGAATGAAATATGTGAATGGTTTGAGACCCATCCTGGCTGTGGGACTGCAGCAGGGGCTGGACCTTCCTCCACCTTCCTCTCTGCCTCCTAAGATTACGTAAGGAATCCCTAAGTAGATGGAGTGAGGTCGGATCACAGGGTGTTTGTGACAAGTCGGAGCGGAGCACTGCCTGAGGAAGAGATGTGGCAGGACCCTGTGAACTCCCTTACTGTCCCGCACAGAGCCGGGGAACCACAGAGGGCCTACATTATGCTCATGTCAGCTATTGATTCTGCAGGCCGGGGGGGAACAACAGAAGACATATTCTCCTCCTCGCTGACCTCCCTTCCTCCCTCCTGCGTCTCATCAGTATGCTCCAAGGGGCCGTGCCTCCCATCACGCCATCTTTGCTCCGTGTCTCCGGCCCGTCTCGTGGTCAGCAAACACATCCGGCCGAGTCTCTCCGTGGTGGCTGGGATCGCTCGGCTCTAGTTTGCACGTTTTCCTCAGGTCAATATAAGATTCTCACCCTCTCATTTGACCCTCAAGGTGCATGCCATCATCTGCTTCTTATGTGGCGTATTTATGTATCAGATTGTACAAAATAATGCAGTGACTGAGAAGTTTAACCCACAGATCTCTTTGGAAAATTTCATTAATAGGAGCTTTTAGAGGCTTCTCCTGCCTAATTATCTCTAACCTCGAGGACTGTTCAAGAGCACTCTCGGTAATGGGCTGTCCAGTATCTCCCCTCCTCCCTCGCTCCCTCCCTCCCTTTCTTTCCTACTCATTCATTCATCCCTCTTGTTTTACTCTCTCACCCTCCGTACCAGAAAAGAACGTCTCCCAAAGACATGCAGGTTACAGTAGAGGCCGGGGGTGGATGATTCAGTATAGGTAAAATTAATTGTTTGATTAGTAAGGGCACCAATAAAAGGAAAAAACTAATTTATAGAGCATGAGGTGAATTGTTTTAGTGTGAGAATAATAATCAATCATTCACATTTTATTTGTGCAGCCCACATTCCATGATCACAATTTGATTTATAACACCCTCTGCCCTTCACCCTCGACCAGAGTGAGGAGAAGAAATGCTGATGATTTGCTGTGGTCCTCTCAGTCTCCAGGTGTTAGACAGTGTCCATTAGAGGGACACGTCCTCCTTACTGTTAAACTCAGATTCAGTCTCTAAATTATTCCATGTGCTCGCAGCGTTGAAGGTTTTGCAGACAGTAGTGAATCATTTCACTTTTTATGCCCTGGATTTTGAGTCTCAGGCGACTCGCAAGCTGCCCTACTTTGTCTGCGGAGGTACTGCAGGCGCTATTCAGGGCTGAGAGAAATCCCCAGCTCGTCTGCTTTTCAGTTATTTACTCGTGATTCTGCTAAAAAAAGACTCAAGAGCCGATCATCAGATCTTTAGTGAAGATAGAAACAAATGAGTAATCATTTAATTACCTCATCGTTGACATGATAATTGTAGTTTTTACACAAACACAATTCTGTCTCCATGAATTCAGAGGACATATTGACTTACATTGATTTCCTGTAATCGTACTCCAACCTTAATCATAGTTATTATTTGCTTAACCTCTAAAACTAAACTAAACCTAAGCCTTAACATTAACATTAAAACACGTCTTCATCTTAAAATGTATTGATTTACGTGATGGGAACTTGATTTTTGTAACTATAAGTAAGAAAAGTCCCCATAATGTGAATGTGTGAACAGAGTTAGGTCCCCACAACATGAGTAATACCTGGACCACACACACACACACATTAAACACACATACAATAAACAACAACATCACAGCTTGGTAACTAATTTAATCAGTATATATTGTTTACTACATGACGAAGTTTGGATTCTAATTTATTACTGCTTGAACTTATAACTTTGTTCAAAACTCACTGATCGTTTCTTCAGTGCAGAAGTGCAGATGTGGAGTTCAGGGTTTGAATATTTCATAAATATGTTGTTTAGCTTCAATGAGGAGCTGGAATGAGCTGATACATAATACATATGATTCTGTCTGTGACTGTGGATTAAGAGATAATTCCCTCTTTAAAGCTGTGGAAAGATTTCTCTAAAAGTTTCCCTGTGTGTTTCTGTCTGTGCTCACAGGCCGGGGCATCGTCCATGTGGGCGTCATGTTGCGGGCTGCTGAACGAGGTGATGGGCACGGGCACGGTGCGGGCGCAGCAGCCCGGGTTCGGAGCCGGGGCCGGGCCCTTCCGCTTCGCCCCCAGCGCCGGATACTCCACCTACCCCCCCACCAGCTCAGGGAGCGCCGGCCAGCTGTGCAAGGCCTGCGGACTGGCCTTCACCGTCTTCAGACGCAAGGTAAACAAGAGCCGAGGGAACCGGGTCCAGGGACAATACTGAAGAGAGAGTATTTCTACCCTCCAGGTCAGAGCAACATCAACATCAACCTGCAGAGATGAGGGAACCTGCTTAAATAACCCTTCACCTTCCACTTTTTAGTCAGCGTTTTCTTTTTTTGATGTGTGTCTGAGTTATGCAATCCTTGCGTGCAGCGGTGAGAGGGACTGCTCACTCGTGGTGCATTCAAGGAAACACTGACGTCCATAACTACTGATTCACTTGCTGAGCAGAGATCCTCTTAATGTAACAACCTGGGAACTAGGCCTTTCAATTAAGTGAATTAAATCCATGTTATGTTAAATCCCACTCAACAAGATCATTTTTCTCTATTTTTAAGGTTGTATTCTTTTTGGGAAGGGAAAAATATCAGCATCTCTATTCACATGCTGTTTCACACGGAAACACGGAAATAAAATAACAGGGTCAGACAGACATGAATTGACTGGATTAGAGCAGTAAGTGGAAAAGCACAGAACTCTAATACACAAACAGTTACAGGATCATCATGTTCAGTGCCACATTTACATATAACAAAATAAACAGAGGCAGCACGTTCTGCACTGTGACAACAAACTAATCTGAAGTTCAAAGTCTCTGGTGAAAAGTGCATTTACTCAACAAACTGTACAAGTACCTCAAAACTCTGCTTGTAGTTTATTCAAGTATTTGTGATCGATGTGACTCACTTCAATTCAGCATGAAATATATGTTTGACTCAACAAAACTCAACAATAGTGACTACCTTTCACATGAAGTACTCCTCATATAAATGATTAGATTACAGGTGTGTAGTTGCTGTTATCAGTTCCACCATGGAGGGATTTCTGCTCTGGATTTCTCAGTTCTTGGGCGGCAACAGACACACATATTTATTCTGGTATTTCCAGGGGTCTCTGCCCGTGTCAGAGTTTAATGCCGGCGTGTCCTCGCCGCTTCAGATCGCTCTATCGCCATCCAAACACCAGGTGCCTGTCTGCCGGCGGGTCGATTCCCTGGATTCGCTCATGTTTGTGTGCGAGCGTGATATTTTCACGGTTTGAAAAGAGACGTGCCGGAGGATTAAGAGCAGATGATTGAAGAACTGTATCTGTTGCGGTGGAAATGTGCTTGTGCGTGTTTGTGCGTTACTGATAAGAAGATGTCTGCAGCGGTGGTCGACCTGCTTCCCTGCACGTTTGAAGTGTCAGTCCACTCCAATGCTCCGTATCAGTGTTAAGCCTCTAAAATGTCAAACATCACCAAGAACTATTGACAGTTAAGTTTTTTTTAACTTTATTCTTTCCCAGAAAAATAACTGAGCGCAGGATATGAGCTACAGGATATAATGAACTCACGATGACATGTGCAATGATAGAAAACGGCAAGAAACAGTGAATCCTCACATCAGAGAAGCAGGGAGATACAGCTTTTTGGAAATTTTTGCTTCATAAATGACTCAAAGAATTTTTTATCCATTTTCAGCCAATCAACTTGCCACCTGATCCCTCATCTCGTCAATAAATCACTGACATTGACCTACATTGAAAATACAAACATTCATGACACAAATTTCTAAATCTTTTTTTTTTTTTTTACGTTTGACCTAATTTTTGTTCTCCAATCTTAACCTGTTATTTATATTCAGTTTTATTTTTCTTATTATAGCTTTACAGTAAATGTCTTCTACTTCTTTTATGTAAAGCACATTGTGTTTCATGAATCGTGCTTTATTCATCAAGTTTGTTATCATCAAAGTTAGAAAAATCGACGCTCATTTACACTTTGCCTCAAAATTGAAAACGAATCATTTTGTGAAACGATAACAAAGTTTATTCCTGTTATCGTGCAGCAGCTCCAGTGAAAGTTAATAAATGTTAATTCTGGATTATCGCTCGGTTCCAATCGACAGTATCTTGCAAGTCAAACTCTTGGCTGGTGAATTATTGTTTTTCAAACTAAAACAACGTGAACATAAACTGTTGCTATCTCAGTTCCATCGTACGACCCACTTTCCTCAGCTCGAGTTAATTAAATCCCTGTTGTGATTCATTTATTCATCAAAAGTGACCTGTAGCATAAATAGTTTCTCATGCTCACAGAAGCAAAACATCAGGGCCGAATTATCAATAATGAAAAGCACATTTTCTTAAGTGAATGCTGTGGATTGAATTACTCCAACGATGAGTTTTGTTGCTTCAGTCAGAAGAAAAGGAATCGTTAATCACCTCACGCCGGTCGCTGACTCTCTTCCTCACTCTTCCTCTCTCTCTCTCTCTCTTCCTCTCTCTCTCTCTCTCCTCCCCAGCACATCTGCTGCGACTGTAAGAAGAGTTTCTGCGCCCTGTGCTCGCTGCTGCAGGAGAACCTGCGCTGCTGCTCCACCTGCCACCTGCTGCGCGGCACGGCCTTCCAGCGGCCCCGGCTCATGCAGCTCCGGGTGAAGGACCTGCGCCAGTACCTGCTGCTGCGCAACATCCCCACAGACACGTGCCGGGAGAAGGAGGACCTGGTGGACCTGGTGATGTGTCACCAGGGGGCGAGGGAGCCCCAGAGTGCGGTGGTGGTGGTGGAGGAGGACGAGGAGGAAGAGGATGAGGAGGAAGAGGATGAGGAGGAAGACGAGGAGGAGGACACACACGAGGAGGAGGAAGAGGAAGCGGGAGATGACACAGACAGTCTGCACTCGCTCCCCCACTCGCACGCCGCCTCGCCCCGCTCCGCCACCCGCTCCGCCTCGGAACAGTCAGTCCTCTCCGCCTCTCAGGGAGACGTGCTCAGCCCGAGTGACAGCTCAGGGACCCCCAGCCAGGTCGGATGCACACACACACACAACCACACAAACACACACAAAGAAACACACACAACCACACAAACACACACAAAGAAACACACACAGGCACAAACACTCACACACAGGCACAAACACTCACTCACACACACACACACACACACACACACACACATACACACACAGGCATTCACTCACTCACTAATCTCCATATGCCATCCTTCTCTCACATCTGGCCTCATTCTATCCAAGATAATTAGTTTCAGAGGTGAAATCAACTTATTTACAGGTTTCCAGTCAGGACCAGGCTCCTTCCTTTCAAATCCCCAACAAACAAACAGCCTCTCGTGCAAATCTTCAGACGTCAATTCGTTGTTTTTTTTCCCTTTACTTTATTCTTTCCTCTTACCTTCACCGAGGAGGTTTTGTTTTCACCCCTGTGGGTTTGTTTGTTGGTTTGTTTATTAGTTAGCAAGATTACACAAAATATACAGGATAGATTACTAATGAACTTGGTTGAAGGATGTTGAAGGAACCCATAAAACATTGGTGCGGATGTGGATTTTTTTTCAGTTTCTATAACAGTGCAAGTTTCAACATTTTCATTGATTTCCCAGTGAATAATTCAAGGATGTAGATGAAAACAAGCGTACACATTTAAGGAACTGATATCTTGATAACTTGATTGAATTTAAAGGCGTGGGCTGGACTAGCGCTCCACTGAGTGGTTTTCAGGTTTCTCTCTTTTGTTCGTCCTGTCATGGTGCTTTGCTCTGAATGAAGTGTCTCTGCATGTAAATCCACAAACTGGGAAGATTTGATTTTCCTCCACTGACATTGAAAAAACGATTTTTTTTTGGGAAGTTAAAATGTGGTTGAAAGGTTCAGATTATAATTAGAGGTTTGATTTATGCATTTAGTTCTGATGGTTGAGGTTCGGGTGAGGAGACAGTGGATGTGTTATGTAAATGAGTGTCCTCACAAAGATAGAAGTACCAGTGTGTGTGTGTTTGTGTGTATGTGTGTGTGTGTGTGTGTGTGTGTGTGTGTGTGTGTGTGTGTGTGTGTGTGTGTGTCTGTGTGTGGCTCTCAGACCAGCCAGCCACGCAGCTTAAGCCCTTTGCCTTTTTTAGGTCTGTTACATATAGGCTGAGTCTGTTATGTAACAGCCACACAGGTTGAGAGACTCCCCACAGCATCCCAGCTGCAGAGAAACAACACAAACGCTGGAGTTCATCCCTCCTCTCATCCGCCCATAGATAATCTCCCTCTGTCATTTTCTTTTTTTCCTCCTCTCACTCTGTGGGACACGAGGGCTGTGAGATCCTTTTGTTGTTTGGATTCTTGACTAGCGACATTACTTTATTCTCCAAACCCACGGTTCAGTTCAGAGTTAAAGGGTACTCTCCATCTTGAGCCAATTAGGCTGGCCTAACGTTCACCACAGGCGGGATCCCTCAAACACAATTGGACCAAAATAGGGATGTGACAGATGCAGTTATAGGTGTTATGAATAATATTTACAAAATATCCTGACTTTAGAACTAGACTGTCCCCTTAAAGTCAACCTGTAATAAATTACACAAATTCATAGATATCAGTCCCTCGGTTCATCTCACAAGGTTAAATAAAGTGATAGAAAAAAAACCTGGATCTGCCCCTTTGTCAAGATCCATGCCAAAATTGAAACGTTTATTTCTTGGCCCTTGTCCCATCCTGTCATGGAAATCTGTGAGTAGTTTTTACACAATCCTGCTGGGAAAAAAAACTAGAAGAATACTCTGACTGGCCACTTTATCACCAGATTGTGTGTACATGTATTGAGATTATCCAGAAAATCATACACAGACACCTGTTTACACATATCCGTCACAACAAATACCAGATTTTTTTAAGATCTCTGCATTATTTGATAACTGAAAACATTTTCAGAATTGAAAAATTAACTTGGATCTGCACCCTTGATGGAATCCACTCTGAAACCTATTGTAATGAAAACATAAATTCTTTGGTGTAAGTAAAATGTGATAGATATTGAAGGGACATAAGGAATAAATCAGAGTTTGTGCCACTTAGTCGCTCTCTTGACATTGATCATTATGCTGAGCTAAATAAACTACATTCTTTTACACTATTCTTTTAAATGACGAATCATTTGACCCTGACTCTCAGACTGAGTCCATATTAGTCAGCCGCACATGTTTTACGAGGAGTTGATTTTATAAAGTGTGATGAATCAGTTACTGTTTGTTTCAGTAGACTGAGCGGTGACTAATGAGAGTTTAAACACAGTTGAATTGACTTCAGTGTTTTGATCTCCGCCCACACAGGAGCCTGAGGAGACTCCAACAGCGTCCCTCTTGAACCTGGAGCCCACTGAAAATATCATAGAGGTGTGACTCCTGTGTTTTTATTATAAATATGAATATATATACGTAGAAATGAATGATGTTGCTAAGTAAAAGACGCTGATCCTGTTTCCTGTGTGTGTTGTAGGTCAGTCCGGCCACACAGAGGAGGATCAGGGCTTCACTGTCTGATCTGGACACCGAGGAGGCGATAGAGAATCTCTCCGTCCGACAGCTCAAAGAGATTCTCGCCAGGAACTTCGTCAATTACTCCGGCTGCTGCGAGAAGTGGGAGCTGCTGGAGCGAGTGCATCGGCTCTACAGAGAGAACGAGCAGAACAGGAAATCCAGTGAGTTGGATTTCACTTTTTTGTTGAAGTTGTGTGACCTCCGGTGTTCCGTTTAATAAAATATTGTTTTCTCCTTTTTTCTTTAGTGGAAAATGTGAGCATAACTGCAGGTAATTGTCTCTTTGAATATATTTGTTACTTTTACATATGGAATAACTCCCACTCGACTTTAATCTGCTTTAATTCAACACAGTTTCCTACACTAATACATTTTCTCTATCACTGCTCATTCTTATCTATAAAGTGGTTGCATATCCTCCACCTCTCTGCAACAGTGGTGTTGGAGGTAAGATATCTTAATAATAAAAACACATTTTGCATCACCTCCATGGAGAGATACCGCACATTTCACTTTTTCACATTTCACATGTCTGCATGCTTCAGCCTTTTAGAGCCCGGCTGATCTGGAATAAAACATATATAAAATATTTAATCTTTATTATCACAGGATCTTTTTTTCTCATTAAACTATGACTTATCCTCATAAAATTATGTAAATAAAGTAATAAACCCGACATTATCGTCAATATTGCCCTAATACACTTAAACCATACATTTTATTATTACTGCAAATTAAAAGAAAACAAAAAAACAACCCGATTTAGAGAACTTCAATTGAGAGAATAATTGTGAATCTTTCCTGCATCTTTTATTCTGTAAAACACAGACAGCGATAAGTCTGTGAAAGGTTGATATCAGCTGTTTTTTGATCTGCCAGCTGATAAATCGGTCGGGCTCGAGCCATTTTTACCCTCTTGATCCTTTTTATCATCCTGTACATTATCCCATCATGGTCAATCGAGTCATTATCTCCTGTCTTTCTCTGCGTCTGCACGTTCTGTCACTCGTGTCTCTCCTCCTTTGTGCAGCGTCTCGTTTCATCCTCTCGTCCCGTCATTAATGCACTCTCTCTCTCTCTCTCCGAGCTCTTACCTCTGAGATGAGTCATCGCATTACTTCAGTGGCTCCATCAGGTGTAATTACATTCTCAGACTTCCTCTGGTTCTCCTGTTGACATGAAGGGCTTGACGATGGTATTAATGGTCCGACAGGCCGCAGCTCTGTGGGCCTTGTAAGCCAATGAGCTGATCAGTCAGCTGTCAGACGTTTAACTCCTGTAAACCAGTGATGGATTAGTGGCACATTTTGAATGAATGTTTAAAAATGTTAAATGTAGTTTTCATATTCTCGGTTTCAAGTGAGCAGAATTTATAAAAGCTGTCTTTTTTGTTGTTGTTGTAACTTTCAGTCCCATCACACGATCTGCAGCAGCAGCAGATGGAGTTTTGTGTTTTATGTTGGTTATTAGCTCCATCAAGAAGGTTTTGTTTCCATCAGGCTCGTTGCCCACTGGCTATCGTCTGAATCTGTTTCTAGAGATTAAGTTTTCATTGGTAATTAGTTAGTCAGCAGGATTGAATTTTGTGGAGGAGTGGGGCATAAATGAAGGAATGAGCCATTCGATTTTGGAGCTGATACACGGCTGAATTTCTGGTTTTTAATACGATAGCATTGGCATCTACTACGGCTCTGATTCTTTAGCTGATTTATTTACAGACGTGGCATTTATTAGGATTTGGAAAAATGCTGACAAAACATTTTAACAAGGAGTTGTACACTTAATAAGTAGAGAGTAGAGATTTAGATGAGACAGTTCACTGCAGGTCATAGCAAAGCCAAACAGAGGTGAATGATGTTACTGCAGGATCGGAGGAGTTATGTTTGTCTGCCTGTTGATTAGGGGAATTTATTTCATTTTGGTGCAGATCCAAATGAGTGGGGCGGATCCAGGATTTTATTACCTTGTGAAAAGCCATTTTTCAACATTTTCGTTGATTTCTCAGAAAATAATGTATATCTTGATAGAAAAATTAGACACATTTAGGGGACTGATGTTTATGAGGGTCCAACAAAAATCTGGATCTAGTGAATTTGGATGTGCTATCACTGGAACCTAACCTCATCTTTCCGTCCACAGAGGGTGTCAAAGCTCAGCTGACGGCTGACGAGAACCTGTGTCGCATCTGCATGGACGCCATCATTGACTGCGTGCTGCTGGAGTGCGGCCACATGGTCACCTGCACCAAGTGCGGGAAGCGGATGAGCGAGTGTCCTATATGCAGGCAGTACGTGGTGCGGGCCGTGCACGTGTTCAAGTCTTAAAGACCCCCGAGCGTGTGCACGTCGGAGCGGCCCCCTGTGGTGCGCACACGTGGACCCAAGCTCTAACTTCACCACTGAGGAGAAGGTGCTGTGCATGACGTCTCACACGGGGGGGGGGGTCTGATGCTGCAGCGGGCGGGAGCAACTCCCCGGACACCAGGCGGTTTCCTCTGGCCCACCGCGGTCTGGCTCCTCCCCTCTCCCCTCTCTACTAACTCATGCTCCGGTCCCACTGCTCCTCCCTGTTCAACCGTCATCAGCTGCAACCGGGAAACAAACACACACCCTCTCTCTTCATCTCTCTAGGGTCTGATGAACACACAGCAGGCAGACCCCCCCTCCCACACCCCCCATGCCATCACTTCCTACTCTCTTTGGAGGTCCAACTCGCCGGAGAGGAGGTGGAGAGGACGGTGGTCCCGCGGTGACTTGAAGCCGAATCGGTTTGTTCCGACGCAGCGTGATGAGATATGTAAGACTCCAGGGTGAGAGTGGGTACGGTTTACACAGTCGTGCCACATGACGCCGTGCGCTCTCTCCCTCAGTGTTCTTTAGGATGTGCAATATCAGAGGAAAAAAAAAAATTCAAGAGACTTACTCACACGTGTTTCTAGTCGTCTCGTCTCACACGCAGAAGGCTGTGAGGTGCCAAACGTCATGCCTTTGTCTGATATTTGGGTTTAGGATTCCACATCAGTAGCGACATCTCATAACCAGCAAAGCTCGGTGTGATAGTTTACTCCTTTTTTTTTCTTTCTGTTTTCTCAAATGAACTTTAGGAAATAAAAAGTAAATGTTTGAACACCTACTGTGTGAATGTGCTCTGACATTTCCCTCGGTGCACAGACGCGAATCCTGCCGGCGACCTGCTGCACGCTGTTCCTGTTGAGTGTGGAAGTTTCATTCTTGACCTTTGAGACAGCAGTACCACGGGAAAAACAGAATCATAACTTTGGACTCGTTCACAAACGGTCTTCATCAGATGTTTCAGTCGACATCAAGTGACTTGGAGATAACAGCTGTGTCTCAGTTCAGGGCCTGCGTCCTTCGGAGGCTGCATTTGAAGGCTCTTCCAAAATCGACCAATGATATGCTTCCTTTCTTTCCAGAGAAGCGAAGGCTCCAAATGGTGGATCCGTCTTGAGACAAACTATCCCAGAGTTCTGTACGTTGGCTTAAACTGAACTGAACATCTAATGCTTCACACGTTGAAACAAAACCAAGGGGCATAAAAACAGCTCTGTTGCCAGGTGACACCAGTAATATGATGCAGACGGTCATCCTCTGCAGACCGGACTGTCTTGTTTTATTTCGGCCTTTGCCAGTCTGATCTCTGCGTGGCCCAGGAAGGAGCTGGGGCCGTGTAGACCACGTCCTCCGTAGGATGGAGCCCATGAATTGGGACACAGCTGACATGATGCCCTGAGGAAGACGTTTTAATGACCTGTTCATCTTTCATTTTAATGAAACTAGTTGGTTTGGTTTGGAAGCAGGACCACGCCTCAAACATACCTTTAATCACATGTCAACATATATCTGGTCAACTCTTCACGCTCTGTTTGTCTCAGATTCTTCGACCCATCCTTTCCTTTCCCTTCAACCCTTCCTCCTCCTTCCCTCATCCATTCTTCCTCCCCTCCCCTCCCTCTCTTTCGGTGTGTTGCATTGCCTCTTGCATGTCTCGTTCTCGGTACTGTCTGGGACACACTTTCACCCCAACTCTCGACATGCAATGTGTCGATTTCCATTCAAAATCAGATATCGTTGGGGTGTGGTCCTTGCTAGTGAAACATCTTCCACCGAGCGATACCGTTTGATTTCCACGTCCACCGATTGTCCGTGTGTCCATTAACGTAGAATCCTAGGCAGGTACAAGGTGCTACTTCCTCTTCTCTGTAGCGTAACGCCATCATCCACCTCTCTGTCATGTCGTCACTGTGTCCTTCCAAACATCGTCCACAGCGAGAGGTCAAAGAATCCTGGTTTACTTTAACCTGTTATGCAAATGAAACACTTTTTGTTCCTCATGAGATTCGGTTAACTCAGATGTCACTAAACTATCTGTGTGTACAATATGCCTGTGGTTAAAAAGAAAGAAAAACAAACCCAACTCATTTGCTGTTCGGTGAATAACATACAGTAGATAGTTTATATTGTTGTTTACTGATGAGTTATTAAATGTATATTTTTCCATGTACTCGGGATACGACATGATTTAAGATTCTGATCAGTGCGGAGGTTTGAAAATAAAACAAATACACAGTTTTTTCAGAATGTATTCCTTCTGGTTTGGGTAGGAAGAGTTCCTCATTTCCTCTGACGGCGTCACTCCCTCACCGTTACCGTGACGACGCCATGGCCTCGCTTTTTCCTACAGCGCCTCCTCTCACCATCGTTCATCGGAACCCGACACTGAAACTTTAACACTGTAACTCTGTAAAGTCTGTTTGTGGACGCTGCTGTTTCTCAAAGATGTCATTCATGGGCAGCTACAGTATTACCAGAGTAGGAGGGTATCATGAGCACTCATAATCCTGGATCTTTATATTTTGGAATGTTGAACCTTTTTATTTTGGTAAACAAGAGAAAAAATGATTTATTAGATTCAATAAAATGCAGTACTACAAACCAGACCTGAGAACACCGCTCTTCATTTTGTGATCGCTCACGGCCGTGGATGTTATGTTTACTACGCTGATTGTCTGATTGTTAGCAGGAATAGGCAAAAACTACCAAACCCACTTTATTTAAACTTGGAGGAAGGGTGGGACATCGGCCTGGGAAGAACTCAGAGAATAATTCTGACATATTTATGGGACTGATATCTAATATGTGCAATTTGGTGCAGATCCAAATAAAATCTGGATCTAGTGAGTTTCTTAAAGGGACTGTTGGGGCTTGTTGTAACTCACATGTAATAGTGATGTTCCAGTAATGAGCATATCAGCATGTTGCTTATTTTTGATAAAATGCTTATAATCCTTCAGATTTTCCTGTAATTTCAATTCCTTTCAATGTGTATTTATATTCTGTCATTTCTTCTACGTTCGTGGTCTGACGTTTTCGCCCCGGATTCAAATTGTCTACCTACAACAAATGTTAGCTTTGTTTAACTCTCAATTAGGGCTGGGCAACGATTAAAAGTTTTAATCGCGATTAATCGCATGATTTTCCTGATTAATCACGATTAATGGCATTTGTATACGCAAAATCCAATAATTAATTAAAAAGTAGTGTATAGCGCAATTTTATTTTCAATGTTCTGCCATATGAACGAAAGTGCCATAACATTTGTTGTGCAAACACTTTTAACATCAGCATTTAATACAGTAGCAGTTAAATAAAATATTCAGTGTAAATCTCAACTTAACAATGTTATCAAAGCAAATACAAAATTAAAGGTCAATGCCACTGCCAGGGCATTAATGTTATCCTCTTCGTTATGAAAAATGTATACTCCTCCCTGCGTCTAACGTAGTCTGCCGAAGCCTCGCTCCGCTCGCTGTTTCGTTGAGTGATTTGCTGATATCAACTGAGTGTTTTGCATTTAGGTGATATTTTAGACTGGAAGTACTCCGGTGATAAGAAAATTCACCTTGGCAGTGGCTACAAATTACTTTGGTTCTGTCGACTCCGCCGTCTGGAAGAACTTTAAAATGAAAATGGCCATGTAAAAGCTCCGTACCCTTATCCATGGTTGTTTATCCGCCAATTATTTTCTTTTTTCCGGTTCCGCAGCAGTCAGCAACAGACTTTCACAAAATAAAAGCCTGACTTTCACAATAAAACAATAAATAATCAAACCTGAGTTAATGCGAGATAAAATAATTGTCTGAGTTAAATAAGTGATGAGTTAACTCGATTAAAACGAGTTAACTTGCCCAGCCCTACTCTCAATAGATAAAAAGATCCTCGACTCCTCCGGGCGGAGCGCCGAAGTGTCCTTGGGCAAGATTCTAAACGCCCCTGATTCCTGTGTGAATGTTGTGTGATAGAAAAAAGCTCTGTATGAATGTGACTTGTAGTTTGAAGCACTTTGAGTGGTCGATAAGACTAGAAAAGCTCTTTATAAATACTGCTGTGCTCCTAACAAAGCATTTTGTTGTCTGCAGCATTAAATCACACTGGCTGTTACCACGGGAACTGGAATCTTTAAAAGGCCAAAGGACCGAAACCACACACAGTTCAGTAGTTTAAACGGATTTAATATCTCAAAGGTTGACTTTAGAGGCTTTACATGTACATTATGTACACAGAACATTTACATTAATGTAGTAAAATCTTCCAATGAGACGTGGTTCTTTAATAAAAACAAATATTTAAATGTAAACCTCTGTTCAACAGCTACACCAAACGCAAACCCATCAAATCATTACTGTGTAGCCTTTTTAGAATTGTATAAGTTCCATTAAGATAATTTGTGTATCATGTTGAATATAATGATGATGAATACAGGCACAGAGTAAGAACAATGAAATGATGCCATAGGTTGTGATGTTTTTTTTCTAAACACAATTAAGTAGTAAAAAAATAAAACTTTCAAGAAACAATTTTTAAAGGAAAAATAATTGTATGTCACTGGAATGTGTGAGTGAGAATAAAGAATAAACAAAATACACGTAGGCAGATCTTTCAGAGGATCGACAATTTGTCTTCAAATATAATTTGGGATGAATGGACATGTAGGGTCGATAAAGTCTTATCTGAATTTAAATAACTGAATTTCTGAAGCTTGGATTTTTAAAATTGATACTAAAATTTTATTGATATAATCTAAATAAAAGATAAGGTCATCCTTCACCTTTAGAAACAGAATGCACCACTAAACTGACCAAATACCTGGGGTCAGGAGAACTTTGGGATATACAGTATAAGTTGAGATTGTTTTTCCTTTATCATTTGGTGTCTTGTCTGTTTGACTGATTACACCTGAGCTCCAGCGCCTCATCTAAAAGATTTGTGTGAATTTAATTTCCTCCTCCTAGACTCTGCTTCCTCTTCATTAGACCCTTTTTTTATCTTTTTCTCACGTGGAGTTCAGCTAAGGATAAGGTGTAGACAGACGGTTATAATATTTAGCGGTGACTAAATCTACTGACTGTGTTGTAAACGTTTCTTCTCCTCATGCAGCCTCTAAAACGCTTCCTGTCACAAAGCAGCGACGACACTAAAAGAGTGATGGTCGACAAACACCTTTGTATACAGGCGTGTGTCAGTATAACCCAGTAACTAGAAGCTGTTAGTAGAATTAGCAGAACGCTTTAGTGTTGGAAAAATAGGCTTTATACACATTCATATTAACTGTATCAGTGCAAATGCTTTCTTTTTTTATACTTCTCTCCCACGAGGACATAGCAACGTGTGTAAGTCTTATGAAAAACAAAATGTACAGTGCCTTTGTCCAATCAGAAACCAGGGCACTGACACGTATATAATAAAATATAAAAACACACCCGCACAAACACAAGCTACCGTCCTACAGTTTGGCAAGAAAATGCCTCTCGACAACAAGAGCTTAACAGTAATGCCAAACGATTATCACCTCCCATGGTGTGATACTGTACACTGGTGCATTCAATACTGCACATAAATGTAGGAAACACTTTCTGATACAAAAATAGTACTCTATAATGCAGTCAACTTTGCATTGGAACAAAAAAATAGTCTATGAACACCCAAAGGATAATCATGATACATCGATACAAAGGAATAAATAACGTATAAACAAGGTGCAAACAACAACAAAAAACAATTTTTGCAATATTGCCTTCACTGGACAGGATTTCCATTTCCTTTTTTTTTTACATTCGGGCTTAGCAGCACAGCTTCCCTTTAACATCAGGCTGCACAGGAAGAGACAGCTCCCCCCCCCCTGTCTGCTCAGTAGTCTGCAGATGACGCTTGGCGCCGCTCTCTGCAGCGTGCAGGCGTCTGCTGCCTCCGTGTGGACAGTAGCTTCACCGCTTGTTAAATGTCAAAGTGCCTCCGGCGTCCCTCAGTCTAGCTGATCTTCTGCAGCAGTTTCTCCTCGATCAGCTGGAACTGAACGCTGACGGACATCTCCGCGACAAACTGGTCGCACCCTTCCTTGGTCACCTGTTTGCAGTATCGCAGGTCGATGTGACATATGCTCCCGCAGCGCTTGAAATAGGTCAGCGACTGGTCTGTGACCCGGTTGCAGACTGCACGGGGAGAAATTAGGTTAGAAGAGTGATGCATGATGGGACACCTGCACTGACAAAAGCCACGACATGGATAAATCAACCCTTTTAGAATATTTGAGGACATGAAATCCAAAGGCCTGATTATACTCAGCGATGTTTTTCGGTGATGGATGAAGAGGCTGATGCGCCTCACAGGAAGACTAAATGCTTTTTCCTTTCAGCTGTATCCATAATGATTCACTGCCTTACACATTTAATGGCATCCAAAGAGACAACAAGTGTACGGTCTGATTATTTTTAGCTTTGAGTGCACCTCCCAACAAATGGTAAAATCAATTTTCATGTCATTTAATACCTCTGATGCAGCAGCAGGAACTAACACCGCAAACTACAGCCTTCAAAATGATCATGAGGCTGAATCAACACGTATAAAAACAGACTGAGTACAACCTGAATATATTAATGCAACAGTCCGACCAAAAAACCTTTTGGTTTTTATTACCAAAGGTGATAAAAGTCTGTGAAATGGCGCAGAAGTGAAAACTAGGTACTTTGGAGGGTGTCCTGCAGCAGTGTGAAGTATGAGCTTATTTATAGATTTGTGTTTAATGAGGTGAAAACACTAGTTTGTTTCTTCAGCTAAAGACTTGATATACATCAACGTATACGTAACATTCAATAAATTCAAACTCTCCAACTATCCCTGAGTGGAAGTGAGACACATGCAGGCGGATTTTACAGCCAACAAAGAATATGTATCCCTGTACTTCTTTTCTTTCTTTTTCTTAGACCATCGTACTGTTTGTATTGTTTTGTGTTGTGATGTGCATTCTGTTTAAGCACACTGAGAGCCACTTTACCAAGTCAAATTCCTTGTTTGTGCAAACTTACTTTGCCAATAAAACCTGATTCTGATTCTGACAAGCTCGTACCTGACAGGTTGATGTCAGTGAGCGAGTCCCTGGTGGTCGTCCCTGCAGCCGTCAGGATGTTGACCGACTGGTCCGTCACGTGGTTGCAGTAGCTGAGATCCAGCTTGGATAACGAGGGCATGTAACGGATGATGAGGCGCAGCGATGTGTCCGTGACGTCCAACCCGGCCAGACGCAGGTCCTCCACGTTACGGAGCTTACTCCTGTTGTCTAACTGACCTGAACGGTAACAATTAAAAAAGAGTGGAGATTAACAGTGAGCCAGAGAAAAAGCATTTGTGTCTTTGACCATAGAATCATGTTATAATCATGGTAAAGATGGAATTTTGTGGTTGCTCATGTCTCTATATATTAAAGAAAGAAATATATAGTCTATACTAATTGGGAAATAACTGAGCCACTTTAAAAAATGAAATTACATTCTTGTGTCTCGTTTTTTTTAATTAATGAATAACTATTGGGACTGATCACTGAAATCAGGCCAGAATTTTAAAAAAGTGATTTTATGTTTTTCAGTTATTTGGTCTTTTAAACCAATTTGACAACAATAAGAAAAATACTTAATATCATCGACCTTATAGTTGAAGTTTATGTGCAGATCGGAATCAACATCTTGTGGAACAGTCTCATACGACCACTATGATTTCTGCAGCTACAGACTCGTTATTATCACAAGAAATATGTGCGGATAATTAAATCATTTTCTTTCACTCCTCCACTCATTTCTGAGACAGTTTAATCAGAGTGTCGGTACCTGGCCTGTTGTCAGTGGGAGGCGAAAGCAGGTCCCTCATCTGGGCGTCTTTCAGTCCCTCCACCCACTGGACATCCAGAGTTCGCAGGAGAGGACAGCTGGAGGTGCAGAGAGCAGAGACGGCCACCCAGGAGCAGCCTGACAGCAGCAGCACACGCAGACCTGCAGGGACAGCCAAGACCAAACATCCTGTTAAACCAAGCTGCATCTGGTGTGTTCTTTTGTAAACTCTGTTATGGCTTTTCTGCAGATGATAGATTTATCTGATGAACAGTCTAGTAAAAGACATAGGCCCCATTTTCAAGCTGTCTCCAGAGTTTATCTGAGGTCTCAAAATCAAACAACACAGATGGAGTGAATATTCACATCTGAATAACTGACTCATCCAGCAAAGAGATTTATAAGAGACAGAGAAAATCCTCTCCCTGGCACCAAAGTAAACCGTCTACACTCAGGAGCCTCAGGGACACGATTATCCATATGGAGGAGCCATATGGGAGTGCGTTACTAAAACTCATGTTCAAAAAGTTTTAACTCTTACTTCTTAAAACCTGCAAATGCAACATAAACACCAGGATAACCGCCTGAGGTATATTATGTTTTCCAAATGAAATTCACTGACAAATGGGCAAAAGGTTTAATAACTTTAATGTTTGCCTTTATTTTTGACTGATGTTGTGATACCAATTTTCCCTTCCTGATTACGATACCTGGACTTTGTGTATCTGCTGTTACCGACCAAGTACCAATCAGATATCTGAGCATTTAAAATAACTACTTGTATAAAGTATTCTAGCAGCTGTTTGCTATAAACCCTGTACGGAAGTGATGATTATCAGAATCAGAATGTCTCTATTTATTAAACTGTCCATGGTTAAATTACTGCGTGTGCTAATGGATACTACTGTGAGGTTGTGTGGAAGTGAGACACCATCTCCTCATCTCTCTATAATTAATCTGTCGAGTAATTATCATAACCACCAAGAATCTGCAGAATTGGAAAACCCTCACTTTATTACACTTATTATTATTTAATATGGAATAATTATAGAATGAGATAAACTGAGCTTGAACTAGATATTTTTCAACATATGCAGCTTTCTTTTTGTCTTCCTTTGATCCCGTTTCCTGTGATATTTAACAAACACACACAAATATGTCGGCCAGAGCTCTCTGACTTCCTTCCAGAACTGCATCTTATCTCATTTACTGGCTGTTTAAACTACACAAGCACAGCTCAGAGTTTCGGGTGTGTCTTCACCTGGCAGCCTGTTGATCAGCCAGCTGAGCTGCTTCTTGGAGATGTTGGTCCAGCTGAGGTCCAGAGCGACCGGCTGCCTCCGGATGATGCCGCTCAGCATGAGAGGCGTGATGGACTTACACCGGTTCAGGTTGATGTGCTTCCAGAGCCGCTTGTCACAGCACCTGGCGAGACACACGCAGCCGACACTTTCCCATGAGCGCCGTGTGATGAAGTGCGGACAAACATGATTTCAACTCCGCGCCACATCTCGTACTCACCATCGGTTCCAGGTCCGGCAGACACGCATGCACACGCAGAGGTCTCTGTGGGTCAGGTGACCGAACACCGTCATCCACACCTCTCGTCGCATCACGTGGGCGTCGCCGTCGCCCAGCGGCAGCCGGTCAGGTGGGGGACTGATGGGAGGAGGGCGGATCACATGGCGCTCCATTTGGATGCATTTGGGCGGCGACCTGCAGGGGAGGGGTCGGGGGCACATGGGCGTGATGGGTGCGCTCCTGGTCCAGCCGAGGGGCGAGTAGCCACGTGGCGTTCCGTTCACCTCCCGCCCCCGATGCCGCAGCCAGTCGCCCAGGTCGCCGCTGCCGTTGTTGAGAGGCCACCGAGGCTTCTGGTCGTCGACTTCGTTCTCGGGCTCAGACTTTATCGGCCTGTGGTTTTGATTGGTCAAGCACTCCTCCGCTTTCAGGGGCCGTCTGTTTTGACTGACCACACCCTCTTCCATTTTCAGGGCCCTGCGGCTCTGATTGGTGGTCGAGTCCTCTGTTTTTAGTGGTTTACGGTTCTGATTGGACACAGAATCCTCATTCTTCACTGGTCGCCGATTGTGATTGGCCGGACTGTCCTCTGACTTCACTGAGCCGTGGTTCTGGTTGCTCAGGCGGTCTTCGGTCTTCTCCTGGTTGAACTCTTTGCTCAGCTCTTTGTTGGGAAGCCGCCGGCGCTGATGGCGAGATTTAATCTGAGTGGAGCTCTTCTCCTGAGCTTCTCCTGATTCGCTGCTTGGTCCAGCTCTGGGAGAGTTGGAGGAGGAGTGGTCACTTTCTCTGACCGCTGACGTTCTCAGCAGTGGATTTAACATGACCTTGGCTTTGCTCTCCCTACCGTCTCTCTCCTTCTTCAGCTTCTCCTCTTCCAACTCATCTTCCTCTTTGTCCTCGTCACCGTACTCGTTTTTCTCCTTTCGATAAATCCTGTCCAAGCAGAATCCATCTCCTTCACGATCGTCCTGGTCGTATTCTTCATCACCGTGAACCCTCTCAGTCTTGATTTGACGCAGCAACTTCTGAGTCAGAGGATCATCTGGTTTCAAAAGTTTCTTCTAAGAAAGAAAAGGAGGGAGATAGTTATTTTAAGCACTTTGAATTAAGATTTTACAAGTGTGAATTTAAAGGCATTTACCTTCTTTTTTACAATCACAGGTTCATCATTGGTGTCGAAAAGTTTCCTCTTTTTCCTAAGTGGGTTGTCCTCCAGCCTTGGTCGGGGCGTACCATCCAGAGACAACAACGGGGGACGTTTTTTCGGAGGTTCTTCGTCGTTCCTCTTGGGGACGTCTTCCCGCTCTGCCTTCCTCTTCACAGCAGACGTTGTCGTCAGCGCAGTAACCGTTGCTGTTGCCACCAGGGGAGAGTCGGGCTCCTCCTTTGAATCCCGGATTAACCGTGTTTCTTTTAGCAGCGAGCCAGGAAGGTTCGATGCGTACTTGAACCCTGGCCCCCTTTTTTGCTTTGAGGCCAAAAGGGTGAAAACAAAGAGAGCACAACTTTATTTTACTCGCTCCGAGATTCTGAGATTCAGACTCATCCAAAATAAAGTCCATGCAGATGCTTACTTTCCCTGTTTTCCCAGCATGGTTGCACTTTGGACACTCCCAGCAGTTTGGCAACTCATCATTGACGACTCCGTTGGAATCTTTTACCTGAACGAAAGGAGCATATTTACAGATTAATATGAAAAGCGTCAACAGCTCAAATATTCAAAGTAAAACTTCAATATGTATCCAGCGAATTACCTTGAGACAGTTGGGATGAACGATCTCATTGCAGATGGAGCACTCCATGAGCATGAGGTTAAACTTTTCTTCCTCGTCCTCCACGGTGTCCTCCTTCCCTGCCTCTCCACACACCAGACACACTGCTGTGTGGGGCAGGACAGGCTGCGGACAACACACAGGACAGTTGGAGTTTAGGTCTCTGGTTAAAGTCCTGGCCGGTTGGACCATTATCTGCATGTCTTTCCCTACTCTCTCACAGTTTCCTTCACTGTGATTAACAAACTGCTAACCAACACTTATACAATATCTATTCTTCAAGGTTCTATTAAAATGCTGTTAGCTTTCTGCAGGCTTTTGAATATGTTATCAGTGGATTAAACGTACTGTATTTAAACACTATGTTGTTTGAAATGTGAAGGAAAACATGTCAAAGTGATTTCAGAACATTTCACAGCCTTGGGTTTTAATCGCCCACTCACATTATCCAACTGAGAGGCCAGGAAATCAGAAACACAGTCTGACTGATGTAATACTGATGTGATTGGCAGAATCTGTGTTTTCATATAATTCTGGTCCCATATTTTACTTTGAGCATCAATGACAGTTTATGAAGTAGAATAAACTATTATATTATAGTATAATATAATATATACATTTATATTTGAGTTATGTTTATTACTTTTAATTTGAATCATTGTTGCTCTGAATCCCTTTTATAGATTTTTAATCAATTATATTCATCCTGAAAACAATATGTCTTGAATTTTACAACATCCAACTAGGTGAATTACTCAAAAAAAGTCAGACAAAGTGGCTGAAGACCTTAAACTCATAAGTGTGAAATATTGGAGCAGATGAAACTTTCTAGTGATTGGTCATTAAAACTGAATCTATCTTTGTACTTTATCATTTAGATACAATCAAACCCTGTCTTCTCTACATGTCTCTGTCCATGGTGCTGAAACACTCAAACACATGATGAATGGTCCTTGGTTAGTCCCTCTTACACTTCTGCTGCTGCCACTTCTACCTGCTTTATTATTATTAATTGTATAAGTACTCAAACCAGTGGCATAACTAGAGTAAATAACGATCAGCTGAAATGCACTACCAATCAGCTTGTACTGCCCTTACAACATCGTTTAACACAATAACAACTACCTCAAAACCACACAAATAAAGTCAAGTACTTCAAATTTAAGGAAAAGTATAACCCTTAAGAGATCATTAAATTTGTTATTTCATATTTTGGGGAATGCACTTAAAAGATTGATATTACATATTAATGTCTGTTCACTAGCAAACAGTTACCTAAGTTAAAAAACAACCAGCACATCTCATTTATGTAATTCATACACAGGCAACCTCGGGATTATGACAAGTAGTCAGTTTTGTGTTTATTAAACATTAAACAGCCTTTATGCTAAGCTAATCAACTGATGGTTGTAGCCTTATACTAAACAAAACAAAGTGATCAAGGGTCTTTCACAAAATGACAAAAAGAAAATTCACAATATGAACAGGGTACTTACTGCGATGCACTGCCTCATGATGCAGGACTGCTTCATGCGTCCTGGTCCACCAAACTTCTTCATGTCTTTACAGAAGTGACACTCCCCACACTCCGTCCGCAGGCACGCCTCACACTTCCGACAGCGGGTCCGTCTTCTCCTGGCACCAGATGTTCCCCGACTGGCTGACAGCTTGACTGCAGAGGCAGGGGAGGCTGCCATCTTAGGTTTCGGCCGATTGGCAGGCCGGGGCTACAGAGATCAAGGGGATACAGTGTCAAGAAGATAAATCCATCAACCAACAAATATTACACTACTAGATTCAAAGATCACATTAATTACTGTCTTATTACTTTATTATTCTGCTATTTATTAAGTATGCTACTAGAAATAGATATTGAATACTATGATATATGATATTATAACATTATGATGAGCGTATTAATATAAGTAGTATAAGTAGTGAGGTTTAGGATCCTTATCTCACTAAATAATAAATGGCCATCAAACTACTCTATTTATATTATTGCCTGCACCAAGAAGGTTATGGTTTCACCCCTGTCCATTTGTTTACTGGTTTGAGGTTTCTGTGAAACCCAATATAAGGACCATTCAATTTTGGTGCAGATCCAGGAATTGGGTTTTCACTTTCTTTAACATTGTTAGAAAGATTCTTCAATATTTTCCTTGATTTCTCACAGAATAATTCATGGATCTTGATGAAAGAAAACATGCACATTTAGAGGACTGATATTCATGAGTTTGTGCAATCTGGTTCAGATCCAAATTAGTCATAAGGTTCCATGAGGGGACCGTTAGGCCTTGGTGGACGTATGCGCTCTACCGAGTGACATTCTAGTTAAATCTGTGAATTGTTAAACCAATTTATTAAGATTCATTTTGGAAGGTATGAAAACTAACTAAAGTGCAAGTTAATCCAATGTTCTGAATAAAATTGAATTATATTTAATAACGGTTCTATGACCCTATAATAAACACTTACAATCATGTTATATAATAAGAATCAAACAAAACCATATATCAAATTCAGATGGGGTCAGTGTTAATGCTGGATGTGTGTGAACATGCCATTCTGATTCAGGGTAAATAGTCAAGACACATGCAAAACAAAACAGCACCTGCATCTCTATATATACACACTCACATCTAATATATAACCTCAATCCAACACAAACCTGATAAAAACACAGTGTGCGTAAACACATTATTCACGGCTGTTAAAGCACAAGATCTAGGAGAAAACAAACACATCAGGAAACGTCCCCAGAGGCGTCTTCCAGATTTAGCACTTCACTTGCTTGCATGATTCTACTTCAAAGAGAAGCTGCACTTATGGCTGCATTTCTCACATGGATCACCAGGACCCCATTATTCCCTGTTAGGGGGCGTGCAGGCTGATTTATAGCAGTACACATCAAATGTGCTCTATTTAATAAAAGCAAGTAATTGAGATGAGATGCTTTTGATCTGCATCATTAGTGCTCTTGTGTTTTATATTTTTGCTTCTTTTCAGAGCTGAGAGTAACCAAAACCACAACAGTGTGTTTTTTACCATGAAACCCACATGTCCAAATACTGCCAACCGTGCCACGTGAGAAAAGATGAGGCAAGAAATAAACAAAGAGCGGCTGAGGAACACTGCAGCTCTTGGAAATGAAGATCAGATTTCTTTAGTTACATCGGCAGGGCAGATTTTCCAAGCGTCAGCATAGCAACAGCCACATCCCGTTCCCTAACAGAACAGTCTATGACACACAGACTTGTAACCAATAAGAACTGTAATGAGACCCTCTGACAGAAAAAGAAAGCAGCCTCAGTTTTAGGCATATTACAATCATTTATTCTAACAATAGCCATGAAACAGACCGACACAGGCGGTCAGATATGTGGTTACCAGACAGGATTAGAGGGACATATTGTGGTGGGGGGGCTTGTGCAGTCTGTTTAGGACTGTTGTGGGGGTGTGCATGGGGGTGGGGGGGGGGGGGGGTAGCACTAGAATGAGACCAGAAAAAGAAATCCATTGCAGTGGCTAAAGCAACAAAATCTGTAACCCTGTTTTTGCAAGATCCAAGTGGCTGACAAGTCAAACTGCTCATGTCAGAGCACATATACCATCTTTATTATGGTTATAACACCTGTAACTTTAACTAAAGGTGAGCAGGTTATACAAAAAAATGACAGAAGGAAAAAAAGATTATACATGTTAGATGTCCTCATTGTCCCCTAAATCCCCTCTGAACCCCCCACTGGCTGCTAAGTGGGTGATCACTCAAGCAGATATCCCTCTGACAGACTTAAATAACACAGGACAACAACACCACTGATGGAATTAACCGCCTCTCAGTTTAAGTCACTACCCTCTGTGGTGTATATGCAACCATATCTTGACCAGAAAATATGACGCTGGCAGCAGTTTAGTGAGTAATTGTTACATCCGCACAAATGGGGTGTACACACGTGTCTCTGTTGGACAGGACAAGTGACCAACTAGTAATTTCTTTGCTCTTCACAGCTCATTCAGCCGGGGATCATTATGAGAAGCAGCCTCTTATGTTTAGACACAGCCTTGGAAGCTCTTGAGCTGCTGTGGAGAGCAGCGGAAATCAATTACTGTACATGTACTTAACATCACCCTGAAGACGGAGCGTACAGATTGAAGAAAGAATAGGACAAGTTGTTTTTTTTTATCAGAGCAGAGGAAATTCACGATTACATAACTGGTTGCAACAGAAGAACACCTGAAGTCTACGCTGACATAAACAGGTTGTTGTTGTTGTTGTATTTTCATGAAGTTTCTCAAACTTCATTATTTCTCTGTACCTCGTCTTGGAAAATGCCTGGAACACAATTGACTTGGCAAAAAAAAAAAAAGGGTTCACGAGTTCTTGGAGGGATTACTTTCCTGTTAAGCTTTAGAGGTGGCATATGTTGTGAAGCGAACGCTGCATGTGTAACATGTGATTGCTCTGTTACAGTGTGTAGAATGCAACCAAAGTCAAACCTTTAAGAACAGGGAAACGTAGAGCAAGAGTTACACACAAACAAACAAACGGGTTGTCAATAAGTTAAAATACCTACAGAGCAAATTACAATATGTTTTCAAGATGTTGGGAAAATATTGTGGTAGATGCTCCACTCTTGGAATGTTTGACTTTTGTTGTACCTAAAGTCAGTCACTGCCCCTGCTGTGGATTTTCCAAACACCTAAACTGTGACACCAAGAACAGGTGCATTGACATGACCGGGAAAAAACAGAAATAGAGATAAGAGTTAAAAAATATAGAGTCTACAATCTATGTTTTTCAAATCTGACCAAATTAATGTAAAGGGGTGTGGTTCCCAGTTAAGTAAAGAGAAATAATAATATTACCAAAGACATTTCTTGCTGTGTAAGCAACTCTCAGATCAACCTGACACTGACACTGAGCAATATAAAATAAATCCCTCCAGGATGACCGCTCTCCTCCTGGCATGATGCCCTGTTAATTTTATATTCTTCAGATAATTCACATCCTCTGCTTTTACTATCAAACCATTCATCTTCTGAATCTACATGAATTCCCACTCCTCTGCTTCTCTCCTTTCAAACAACCAATAGCAGCCCCGAGGCTCTGAGCTGTATCAACACAGCCCTTCTCCTATTGCTGGAATTGCCGGACAAAAACACACAAGCATGCACACACACACACGCACACAAACAAAAACCTATAAAAACAACTAAGACTACAACAAACACCAAAAAAAAATCAAAGACCGAGCTCAGAAGGTAGACTGAATTAATGTCTCTCCAGGTAGCTCCATTTCCTCGCTGCACTGTGATGCTGCTCACTGCTCTGTCTGGCACAAGCATTCCTCTGGTGGCCTCACTACGCCCGCCTGCAGGGGTGTGATGTGCTAACCTGCTCCGAGTCTGAGTCGTAGTCCTCATCATCAGCGCTCAGCGACATGGCCATGGCTGGTTTTCACACACCGTCCAGCTCACAGCAAACTGACATGGCTGCAGTCTCCTCCTCCTCCTCCTCCTCCTCCTCCTCCTGCTGCTGCTACTGCTGTCTGGCCTACAGCCGTCCCTCCCGCTCCAAGAGCTCCACAATACCACAAGCAGATGCAGGAAACACAGACGAGCCTGCCTCATTAATATGGATCAGCTCCATGAAAAAGAGGAGGGGTGCTGGGAGCCACAGGGCCAATGGGAGGCCGCTGTGCATTAGAATATTTACTGGGGGGGCGTCCGCCTCTATCCAGTGGAAAGAGAAAATGCAAAAACGGGGTAGTCATATTCATGACTGGTGTCACAGGGAGAGGAGAGCCGGCTCTGCACAGGCAGCCAATGGAGCCAGATGGCATCTCATTACAAAAGGCAAACACAAAGAGGCCCCATGACCAGCAGCTGCCCTTTGGTGGGATGAGTGGGGAGGTGGGGGGGGATCCAGAGGGTCCACGAGACCAATAGGAATCACAGCACATCCTCCCTCCTGTTGAGGCTTCTCTCCCTGATGCACCCGTCATGTGTTATTTGTTCAATTAATTATTCACAGTCAATTAAAGCATGTACCATATATAAAAGATAAAATAGATAAGTCAAATGTGGCAAACTTTACGAGTTCAGCTTTATGTTTTCGTATCTTGGCTGATAAAAAAATCGTCATTTTATTATATTCTGAATTGCTTTTAATTTAGTCTCTGTGTTGTTTCTACTGTCCCCCTACAGCACCTTGAATCTACATCTGTGTATGAAATGAGCTCTATTAATAAACCTACCTTGCCTAACTAAGAGGAATCTGAAAATGAACATCTTGGCATCAATTTATTCTCTAAACAAGGTAAAGCAATTGTAAACAAATGAAAAACCTTGATTCTGACACTCTTGACGCCTCCTGCTCAGCTCAAGTCTCGATAAAATCAAAAGCGAAGTGATATCGACATTGAAACATTTTCTTATTTTCAGAGGTAAATATAATATGTTTAACGCGGTCAGAGTTTCAGAAAATTGACTAAATGCATGTTGGAGGTGCATCTGGCCCAGGTACTGAGAAACATAACCCTGCCTGGCCAGCAGAGGGACACTCCTCTACCTGCTCAGCTGGACACAGCTACAACTTTTGGAAGGTTCCTAAGTACGCCCCTCTGAAAGTGCTTTTTTGTTTGTGAAGGAAAGTTGCATTGGTTTGCCTTTCCTAAATGTTAAGCTGTTTTATAGCTTTAAGTGTTAATCAAGTCCCAATCAACCATATTTGAGATATGAATTCATCTCAATGTCAATTCCTTTAAGCTGCAAAATGAATATAAACTGCAACAGAAACTGTCACAATGCACCTGAAGTATTCTTACCTTTACGGTTTTCTTAGGCCACATCACCACAGGAAGTCCAGTGATGGCTAACTTTGGGTCATCATCAGCATGTTCTTTTAAAACAAGCTAGACGGGCACAGGGGAAAGAGAAAAATGATGTGTCACAACTATCTAATCGTATCTATTACATCAAGCATATTCATGTTGTTTTTTTTATTAAATGTACCTTGATGTCGTCCAGCAGGGCTTGTGGGTTCTCTATTCCCTCTGGGACACATTTCTTGTTTTCGGGCAGTGACTCCAGCTTCTCAACCAGCTTCCTCAGTCCGCTCAGTTCAAACTCTGTCAAATGAGTCCATTTATTCTGTGACTCGGAGGCGGGAGAGTCCGAGGGGGTTTTGGGGAAATCTAGAGAAGTGGAGCCCGGATTACAGCTGTCCTCGGAGTCAATCGATAAAACAGCTTTGAGGTGTTGGCCCCTCCCGTGGTCAGGAGAGCCGGGGCCATCGAGGGCAGCCCTGTCTGCTTTCTCACCCTGGTCCTCCCTGGCTTGAGTCTCGCACGAGTCCTCGTTCATGTCCTGGCTCCTGGAGTCGGAGGACGGGCTCTCTGTGTTCGCCTTCGTCTCGAAGTCTGACGGCACAAAGAAACAGAGAATAGTGAAAACATGCTGCGGAATTAAGTCTGGTAGCTGCAGAGGCCGTTGGAATGCAGCAGCACAGATGGAGATCAGACATTTCATCCATTATTCACATCTAATAAGAGATTTAGTAACTTGAGAGAGCTAATTAGAACCGCAGTACAAGACTTTAACAACATCGGAGGGCACACGAGAGATCTTACGAGACAGCTGCACTCTTTACTCACCCGTCAGCACAGGCTCTTTACGGACCTCCAGAGAGAGGTAGGAGCGCTTGGTCAGGCAGTGCAGGTATCTCTCCAGGACGTACCAGCATATCTCATAGTAGAAGGGGAAACGGAACTTGGAATGAACCTGAAAACAGAAACAAAAAAAACATGTATTTATACACAGGTTATTGTGGGAACACAGATTTCTATAAAGCCATGTTATTAAAAAGCCCAGTTTCTTTAATCAGTGTTGTTAGATTTCTGCAAGCAAAATGTTGACCTCAGACAGAAGCTGACAGAAGGTATACATTTATTCACTTAAAAACATACAGCTTTGAAACTGTGATGTCAGCTAAACTACACAAACAAAACAGGATATTACATTTGCCAAACGTACTTAGAGAAATTAGAGATTGTGTGTACATCACCGAACCGTAAATCACGCTGATACAAAATTACTTTCAGTCTATTTATCCCAAGAAAAAACAATTAAATTCTGAATTCATTGAGCAAATAAGTGGCACTGAAATGTTTCTGTTTCCGTTATTTACGATACAGAGTGTGACAGAAAAAAAATGCTGCATAAAGAAGTTCTATAGTTTGTGTGAATGGTCATGGTGTAAATTGCTTTGAGTGATCTACAAGACGAGAAAAGTACAGTTCATTTACAGGTTGAGCTGGAAAGTGCTTCTTTCTTTCATATTGAATAGGTAACATTCAAGGTCAGGACCCCTTCAGGTCTTTTCAGCGTTCAACACACAACTCAAAAACTAAGAGTGAAAAATATCCTCCTGACTTCTGCAGCAGTAGTCTTTTGGTCAAAGCCAAATATTTTGCTCTTTGACTCCTAATTTCTCTTGAATCTCCACTACTCTGACTCAAACTCCTCTCACTGTGTCACAGGTTAAATCCTTTATTCCAGGCAGAGTTTGTTGTATTATAGTGCCGCTCAGAATTCAGCCACACTACATTGTAGTCTCCTACCTTGGTCCTATTCTCTATCTCATGGATGGTAAGCTGCATAGGGATGTTGAAACTGTGCAGAATGTTGCCTCCGAACACCAGTGTGTCCTCAGGAGTGTAGACAGCATGAATCCACCCTGAATGACAGAAATACCAAAGTAAAACACACATATATAAAGAGAGAGGGATTAAAGCAGTAAATGTCATGAAAAGCTGAATAAACTGCTATAATGATCAAGTAAAGCTTTACATACAAGTGGATTAGATTAAGTGGCAGCTAATCTTTTTTTTCTCCTGGCAACTCTAAAAAAAAAACACACAATGCCAACACACCAGAAGGGATGAAGAAGGTGTATCCTTGCTTAAGCTCCACTCTCTGGCATCCGTCCGCTCGGTCTCCCAGGAAGATATCGCTCTGCTTGCCAGACAGGACCCAGTCCTCGAACAGAGCAAGGTTATGAAGCGTGGGAGGCACCAGCCAGAACACCTGAGGAGAGGATTCCTTATTTAGTGTTGCAGCTGTACAGTCATGGCCAGGTGAGGTGAATAATCAACTCTGTGCCCATTCTAAACCTGCCTGTTTGGAATTGGCTGTTTGTTTGGCCAGTGGTGACGCTGGTGGCAGTTTTCTTTCTGATACTGTATAAGTGAACTGCAGTAATTGAGCCACAGCAAGTAAAGACCTGCGACAGAATCTTGAAACTGCAACAAAAGCTGTTCACCTGTGCTGTTGTCATGATCGGCTGTATTGCACCTAATTCTACATTGCACTTCCTTGGGCCCTTAACAATACATATGCCAAGTTCTCAACAGTTATCAAGATGTGCATTTAACATTATGTGAGTTATGAGATATATTGTGGGTTCATTCCACAATATATCTTATATGTTTCGAGAAACTAGAATGAACTTACTTTCTGTCCCTTGAAAAGATGATACCAAACCGAAGTGCCCCCGAAGTCGATGTGGAAATCTGTGTAGCAGCCCTTCACACTCATCAAACAGTACCTATGAGAGAAAAATAATATACAGGATGCAAATTGTATAAATTAGATAGTCAGTGTCTACAGGTTTGACAGATTGACATTCATAGAAATATCGGAAAAGGAAAGACCGCAGCTCAGCCACAGAAGGCAGTTATATCAGCTGTGTTTTAACAAAACATTAGCTTCCGATAAAAACAGCCAATACAGATCACTCACACTGAGAGCTGCAGCACGCAAAATGGTTCTCAATAGGACATCTCTCCTCTGGAAGTTAATTGGGGAACAGTTAGCGCAGCGAGACATAAATGATTCACTAATTCAGCCAGACTGCTGCAGCTCTGTTTATCTAAGAAAAATCTATGCCAAGGAAATCTTTACACTGGATTATGTTGTGCATCCCACTGAGGCCGTTTATTATAACCTAGTTAGCCCGTCTGAGCAGAAGTAGATGTGAACTTAGCAATTCATTTGTCAGTAAAGATGTTGAATATTCACAGCAGGTACAGGTAGTTCTGCTCTTTCTATCTATAGCCCAACACTTGGTTTGCAAGCTGCAGCTACAAATAACAAATGTGTTCTGAGTCTGCTGTCCAGAAATGTTTTAGACGAACACTAAAGTCATTTTTGGCTGTGACATGAATTGAATTCTGATCTAAAACATCTGCAATATCATCACTCGTAATATTATTCTGGTTGTACTGATGTATTATGAGGCTACAGCAGCCGTGGCAACGGATGACTAAGACTCCTGCTAAAAATCAGAACGTTAAACCCTACAGTCACATGTGAGAAGCAGGATGAAATAAATAAAATGACAAATCACATAAAATCAATAGTTGCCAATAATTTGTTTTTATTTTGAAAGAACTGATTAGTGAGCAAATCATGTGCAGTATTTTTCACCTCGAGGACAAAAGTATTATTAACTAAAGGAGAGTGAAAGACAGAGTGGAATTATTCAGGCAACATAATGACAGGGAGGAATTTACAGTGAAGCCTTCAAACATCAACCTGCTGCTGTAACAACTGCAAGTAAAGATTGAAAGTTTGAAAATGTTTACCACAGTTTAAGTGCAGGCACTTGGCAACAGTGTAATTTCTGATAAAGCATTAGTATTCTAATAAAGTGGTAATAGGAAAAATAATTGGTTTCAGCACAATGTCTACACTAATACATATCCCTTAGATAGTAAAATAACAGATGAGCTCCGCTGGTGGGAATTAAACACTAAAGGGGTTAGGAGCATCCCTGAAATGTTGTTAAAAACCGCTGCTTATTATTTCATCCAGTGCAGCCCTACTAAAAGCGCACACCTAACCTCGATGAACGCTGTTTAACAAGTATAATTAAAATGATTAAATATAACTCACAAGAGGGACAGAGTGGAAGAGCGAGTGGTAGAGTCTCTGTGTTAAGGAAGGTAATTCGTGGTTAAAACAAATGGCACGATTGGTTTAGATACTTAGCCGCGTACTACTGCCCAAAGCTGATTGGCTGAGAGGTGTGTGTGCAGTCAGACCACAGCTGTTAAAAGACCCACCTCCACCATCGAAAAACTCTGCTGCCTAGCAACAATCAGGAGCACTCACAGGAGGTGGATGACACCGATAGTATTCAGCGCTCTGCAGTGATGGAGCGGTGCAGGAGACTTGCAGATAGGAGGCGGATTTGTATTCCAACTGTTGTTTACATCTCACTCTGTGTCACCATTTACTCACCGACTGACAGAGAAGCAATTCAGTTCATTCCTACCTTTGCACTTTCGGGTACTTCATCTCGGAGATGACATTGGTGGCCTCTGTTTGGCTGTGTTTCAGATCAGGAGGCCACATGTTGTCCACCCAGTCCACCTGATCCACCTGCGAGAGCAATTAAAACTTCCCTGTCAGTCATCAACATGAGCTGTTAGTCAAACTTATTCTCTACCAGGGTCAGGTTTATAAAATCCTTCACCACATCACCCACAGTGCCATGTTATCTTACCACCATGGGCCGCTTGATGAGGTTCTCCAGCTTAGTGTGGCTGAATTCGAGGCTGATGACATTGAAGAGTTTGTCCCGCTCTTCCTCTGGTGTCTCGTAATATCGGACAAACTGAGCCATGGTCATTTCAGATCCTTTCTGAGTGCTCACGTCCATGACGTCCACAGACCGACGACTCCCTGCAAGAGACAACCGGGAACCAGGTGAAAATCACAGACCAGTGCTGGAGGTGTCATTAACATGTGATACAATCTGTCTTTAGGTCTGAATAAAGAGAATAACATGCTATTTAGATTTATAAATGGAGACGTTTTGCATTGATGACAGATTCTTATTTATACATGTACTTCATTATCTTTTCCACTAGATGGCGAAACTACACACCAGCCGTGCTTTGACTTTGTTTCTCTCATGTTTCACTTTCACTTTATAAGAAAGTGGACACAAACACAAACACACACACACACACACACACACACACACACACACACACACACACACACACACACACACACACACACACACACACACACACACACACACACACACACACACACACACACACACACACACCACTTTATTTGTGGGCAGACAGTTAGCAGAAAGACAGGTATGTGTGTATGTGTGTGAGTTCACTAATTAAATATCAGCCTAAAGATTATAAACAATAAACCAATAACAGGGTTACAAGGTATGGCATTTAAACAATTCATTTAAAGAGTGACAATGACATTTTACTTCTTTGTGAATTATGTCAATCTGCCCTAATACTTACCAAGACATACATTGGATGATGGAAACTTTCTTAAAAGTTTTTTTAACTCATTGTCCTTTTGATTCATTTTCCTTTTACAATCTGCACTGTTACAATATGTATATGACCCTGATCAAACAATACATGTTCAGGAGAATTCATATATTTTAAGTGGGTGTATTCAAGCAGGCGAATCAGCTTTTTACAACTTTCTTTTTTCAGAGATTTGTTATCTGGCAATACCATGATTATGACTGATTATTAATTATTATTTTTTTAACATCTCACTCCTTCACTATGTACTCAAGCAGTATTAGATATTTTCAGGTCTGGTTGCTGCTTCAGTAAAACATGAATGCATGGGGTTTAATGTGTGTGTTGTTGTTTGTAGCATTCAACTTACCAACTAGACCTTTAATTTCACTGACTGTAAATTCTGGATCCGGCATTCTGTACATGTGAATCAAAGAGAGGGAAAGATGACATTCAATAAATTTGTTAAAGACAAAAAACACACACATAAATATAGAAAAAGTACAGTCAAGGATTATTCTAACCAAAAAAATTGACAGAAATGGCTTCTCACCTGATGCCAAGTCCATCTTTCTCTTTGAAAATGAGAGGGATCCTGAGAGCTTCCCTTTGCACATATTCATAAGTAAAGTCTGCAACACAATGCATGAATGTTTTGGCCCCAAGAAATGATAGAAATTCAATTCAAATTCATTTCAAAACAACTACATTTGTCCCTGGAGGGTATATACTTGATATTAGGCAATTCTAAGGCACGTAGAGCATGTCAGGACAACAAGTTAAAACAAGTGAGAGAACAACGTTGATTCCAGTGCAATATCCAAGACAGGTAAAACTCAGTGCAGTAAACTAAAATTATAAGTAGGAGTAAAGTATATGACTATAAAAGAACAGTGAACAGGATAAAGGCTGTGAGAACTGGTTGTAAGACTGAGATAAAAACTGAATGATTAAAGGGATCAGAGTGCCTTGAGGTAGGTAATAAAAAGAACATAAAGTAATAAGCATGTTGCAAACCAAAAGGACCAATGTCTCTCTTTTATTGCAAAATGCATAATAATAACAATAAAAAGGAACCTGTCAAATCAAATAGAAATGTTGTTTAAGTCGTAAATTACCTTTTCCCTCCATCAAGTGGACGAAGTTGGAGCTGTATCTGTCGCTGACGAGCTTCTCCTCCACGCTGAACCCTCGGATGTTGGTGATCTCCTCCACATCGGACGGGTCCTCGTTCTCATCGTACATCCTCCGGCAGATGGAGCGCTGCCATCACAACAAGTACACACATGACACATCAGCAGAAACACAAAGGCCCTTGGATCTGCATGTAAACACAAACCACCACAGGAAACTGGGCACTCATGTCTTTACTAACTTTACCACGGGATTGACTACAGGCTCATATTCGGGTTGTGCTGATTGTGCATTAAGCTTTTTTTTAGTGACATTGTTTTCCCTTGCATGTGACGTCAAGTGTAATACTCATGAAACGACACTTGTCCTACTTAGTGTTTGATGTCCCAACAATGATACATGTTTGCACGTTTTCCCTGAACTGCAGAGACACACATTAAAGAAGTTGTAAAAACGTAAAGCAGGCGGAGGAGCCTCGGTCTCCTGCAGCACTGACCCACACCACCTGCGTCTGTAGTGGCACACACGTTAGCTTAGCTCACTAATTAGCTCGGATCATGAGCTACCGACAACACGGCGGATGGGGGAGCTGCTCACCAGCTTGCGTCCGGATTCCGGGCACGTCTCCGCGGGCTCCGCCATCCTGTCTCGTCGGCGCCGGTTCCCCGGTTCCCCGGAGGCTCAGTGTCCGGGGAGCATCTCACCAGCACTTAGCACGCTGCTGCTCGGGTTCAAAACAAGGGGAACCATGTTTTTGTGTGTGACGTCACCGCCAGGAACCAAAACATTGTCGGACGACGTCACGGCAGGTCGAGCAGCACACGACACAACAGCGATCATAGGTGCAAACATCACATAGGACTGGAGCAAGACGAACTGCTAAGTCACTCAAATAGAAGAAGTAAGCCATAATAAGCTTGTTCCATATTATTATTGCATAACCATATATTCCATGTATTTATTATTAATTTTCACAATAGTATTTGCTGAGCGCTGCAATACTAATTTCACTTTATTTTTTGTATTTTTGTATTACTGCAAGTTGAAGGTGTGTAAGACCAGTATGAATGCAAGGCTAAGACATTTTGTTGCATTCTTAATAACTCAATACTAAGATGACAAAATCAATTCATCAAACATGTAACACTATAGGGATAACTAAAAATCCAATAGAATAGACACTATTTTGATACAATTTTGTATATAAGCGTTTCAGAAATAATATAATAATATAAACACTATTAATCTTTTAATATTAAACACAATTTATATAAATTGATTCCAAGCTTTTATGTTTTTTAATTTCTTTTGGTTTCTGTAGTATGACGAATTAAGTAAACTTATTATTATAATTCTTTTTACTTTATTTATGATAAGGCTGGCTGATACTAATCTAAATGCGCCAACACAAGAACAGAATAGAAAACCACACTGAGCATAGAGATACAGACATAGACATATAACACACAGACATATACAGACATAAACATTTATAGACAATAAAGATTTGTAGATATAGAACATAAACAGAGAATAAATTAACAGGATGGAAAAACGGCCAATGGTCTAATCAGGAAATAGAAATGCCATGTTATCATAAATATGCATGGTATTTTTTATTTTTTTTTTGAATCAATCTGAACTCTTATATAAAGGCTGAGCTAAGAACTAGCCTCCATTTGATCCACTCCAACCTCTCAGCAGCGGATGTTGTTCTGTGAGCGCGCTGGCTTCTGGGTAATGTAAGGTGCAGACACGCTGTTGCAGCCCGGCGGTGAACGACACAAACCGCTTCCGCAGTTCAAGTCGAGGGTGAATGTATCGTCGGTGAACACGTTGACATGTTGATCGCTTGTTTCCGTCGCGCACAGGAGTAAGAAGAAGGAAACTGCGCCGGCGCTGCATGTCCAGTCCCCGGACACAAAGACACGACATGAGCCTGGACGAGCACTCGCTGCAGGCTCTGTCCTGGAGGAAGCTCTACCTGAGTCGGGCTAAACTCAAAGCGTCCAGCCGGACATCAGCTCTGCTCTCCGGATTTGCCATGGTAACGCTCTCCCCGGACATCCCCCTGTGCGCTCGTCTGTGGATGAATCGTGTTATTACACAGTAATAACATGTTTATAAAGTTGTGTGTCCTGTTCTCCTCCTCTCCAGGTTGCTATGGTAGAAGTGCAGCTGGACAACAGCTACCCGTACCCCCCTGCCCTCCTCATTGCCTTCAGTGCCTGCACCACCGTCCTCGTGGCCGTCCACCTCTTCGCTCTGATGGTCAGCACCTGCATCCTGCCCAACATCGAGGCGGTCAGCAACGTCCACAACCTCAACTCGGTGAAGGAGTCTCCGCACGAGCGCATGCACCGACACATTGAACTGGCCTGGGCCTTCTCCACAGTCATCGGTACCCTGCTCTTCCTGGCCGAGGTGGTTCTCCTCTGCTGGGTCAAATTCCTGCCCATCAAGCCCCTCAAGTCCAGCAATAATACGGTGTCGTCCGGCGTGGCTGCTGCGATCACCTCCACCTCCATCATGGTCCCCTTCGCTTTGGTCTTCATACTCTTTGCTGTGCACTTCTATCGCTCCTTGGTCAGCCACAAGACTGACAGACAGTTTCAGGAGCTGGAGGAGTTATCCAACCTCACCAGGCTTCAGAATGAGCTGGACAACAGAGGGGACCCTTCCATCTTGCAGGCTCCAAGCTCACATTTCCCATAGGCAAGCGTGGTGGAGACAAATCTATGGTGTAACTCCTAGAATATCTACAAGCCAGAGGCCTCATTATTGGTTTTAAATGTTTTTCTTCTTCTTTTTTTTTTACAGGAATGAAGATATATATATCTCACGTCTTTGTTGTGGAATTTACATTTGTAAAAATAGTTGTATTTCTAAAAGAAATGTTTGATCAACTGTGAACTCACCAATCTACCATGACGCATGTAACTTGAAAATGTGAAGTCTTAACTGTGATTGTTGCTTGATTTTACCTTTTAAATTATGGCAGAGACAATCTGATCAATAACTAGGAATCCTGTCTGTTGCCTGCTGCCTTTATGTATCTGTTTGTCAGTGAAGACTGTCTTGGTTATTATACATATTACTTTGCTGTGATTAATGAACCACAGGTATTTAACTCTTTCCTCAGTGTTCACCGTGCACACGATGTATTGTAATGCTCACTACTTTTGTATTTGTAACACCTGTATTTTTTGCGTAGACTTGATCAACAGCTGCCAAAACTTGAGTATGGTACGAGTTTGCTTGCTGACATGTTGTAGCTCAGGCTGTGGCACTCTAATAAACTCTTTTTTTACCAAGTGTCATTCAAGGTTTCCCAGTTTAGAAAATAATTTGGATTTATTATCACTCTGATGTTATCTATCATTGAGACAGGTTAAGCAAGTCACATCTCAAATATTTGAAGTTCATGAGTAGATTTATTACAGAATATTTAGCACAGATGTTTGTCCTGTGGGATGGTGAACTCTCAGTTTGTCTCTTGACACTGGATTATTTTAAAGAACACTTGTCTCCTTACGCATGCTGCATAATCACATTTTGACTTGTGTGGAATACTTGTTGGTATTACACACTTCTCTTTGCTTCATTTTGTAAAGCCAGAGCCCTCTACCTATCCTTTGCTCTTGATCCTCTTGTTAATCAGTAGTGATCAGCGTAGGTTGACTGGGCTTCCCTTAAAACCAACTCCATATCCACCAGTTGGATCTGTAAAAGAAGATACTTTACGTTCATGTTTGATGCCCAACATTGCTCTGGATACATGTTTCGTCCTGTCAGTCATAATAAGTGGTTTGGCCACAGTCAGAGTATCGTACCTGTGGAATTTGACACTTGCTCGGAGTTGGTGTTTCATCCCTCTCCAAATCCGACAGGGTCCCACATTTTGCTACGCCATCCACCCAAAAGCCTTCATAAAGTTGACCTTTATCAGAATGGTTGAACTTTCCATTACCGTTCTTCTTGCCATCTTGCCACGCGCCTTCATACCAGTTTCCATTTGCTGGGACACAAATTGCAAAGTCAAGAGTTCAATATCACAATCTTTACTGACTACATAGTCTGCTTTAGATTGAAGTGTAAAGCACATTGCTCTTACCAAATCGAATGATGCCCTGTCCATGGCACTTATTCCCCATCCATTCTCCCTCGTAGACATCTCCATTCTCATAATACATTCTCCCCCAGCCGCTCCGATGGTCCTCACTCCACTCCCCGTCATAAACAGCAGAATTACTATACAAGTATTTCCCATACCCCTGAGGGATAGAGAGTGACACAAAATATATCACAGTGTAATTACACTTAGTCATCATGTGCATATATGGCTGTATATCAGATACGCACATGCTTCTTTCCATTTTTCCATCCTCCAAAGTACTTCCTTTCATACTTCTTTGTTTCTAGCTGCATTACACTGTAAGTGCCGTATCCATCCTGTTTTCCAATTCTCCACTCTCCTTCATAAATACCACCAGACTTCTTCCAAACTTGAATCCCCGTTCCTTGAAAAGATCAATATGCATAAAACATTTAAAATGTAGTATAATCAATCTATAGAATGAACCACAACCAAACATTCACTAACACAACACAGTATCTAACCGTGCTTGTTGTTGTCCTGCCACTCCCCGGTGTATTCATTCCCATTGGCCGAGTAAACTGTGTGCAGCAGTCCACATTTCTGTGACTTCACATCCGACAGTTTCGAAAGTGACAGTGTTTTCTGAGATCTTTTGACCAACGGCATGGCTGGAGGCAGCTTGCTGAAAATCCTACAACATAAAAAAACTGTTAGAGCCACGCCCACTAATCACACATTACGGTCCACGCCATCAAGAACAGACTTGATTTTCAAACGCATATCAATCCGTCTATTCAGTATATACTTTTATATTTCCAGGTTTATTTTGTTAATCTAGCTATGGCTAGCTATAGCCAGAAAATAAGCTACCTAGCTAACAGTTAATTAGTGTTGTACATATTTATTTTTCTCACTAGTCATGGATTGTAAAATAAGACTTACATGCATCAGATGTGCAAACGCAGCTTTGTAAAATTAATGGGATGTGTTCCGTAGTGAATACATTCTATTGGTAATTTGTGACCCATGTGTGTAAAACTGATATAGAAATAGAAAATTCATTGTTTATAAAGGGAAAAAAGTAAAAAAGTAAAATAATGACTTGCGGTAAAGCAAAAACAAAATATTTAATGAATAATTTGAATATTAAATGATAAAATACAGATATTTCCAAAATATAACAAAGAAACACTGTAGCATGAAAAAAAAAACTGATATAGAAATACAAAATTCACGTTTGTTTCTAAAGGGAAAAAAGTAAGAAAGGAAAATAATGAATTGTGGTAATCCAAAACAAAATATTTAATGAATAATTTGAATAATAAATAATAAAATACATTTATTTCTAAATTATAACAAAGAAACACTCTAGCATGAAATAACACAGGAAATGAATAAGGATCATTTTGGCCCCCATTTTGTGCATTAGAAGGGTAGTGATTCAAAAAGTAACAAACGAAAAATGACATTAAGGATTTGTGACAATCAAAAACAAGCCGGGTCACTTTTGACCCATGTTGTGTGTCAAAGGGTTCAACTGAAAGAATAACACTTGTTTGTGACCTATTATTTAACTCCACCCAGGCTTTAAACCATATAAAAGAACACTTCAAAGGATTCATTAAGCAAAGAAGTCCTTGTTAGTTTGCTATGATGTCACAGTGTCAGTGGTCATGGATTCCTATGATGTCTTAGATGTTGCATCAGGTCCTGAGATCACAAATGCTCCTGCTGCAGCCCTAGTCGATTTTATATCTATTGCATTTATTGATTTCTATGAAGACAGTGCTGATTAAATGTTGAATGTGGTGCAAACAAATGCACATTAACTCACATTTAGCATCATTAGTTTGAAGCTGGCTGGCTAGCACTTGCTATTCACCCGACTGACAAACAGCACTGTAACTTAAAAACCAGGTGCGTTTAGAGAATCAGAGACTCACAAAAAAAAAACACACAAACAAAAGAACTTGTACCTTGGTGCTGTGTTCGAGTTTACTTTCTTCCGACTTAACCAACTCAGGCCGTAAAGCTTCGGGATCAAACCAACACTGGCAATAAGGCAGCAGCTGGATTTAGCATTAAACTCAGTGTTTGCTGTATCCTAGCAACACAGATGTTTACCGGATGGCTCAGTTTAAATGACATAAAAATAAATGATAATAAGAGCTATTTTAAAATCACATTCAAACGCGTCCTTTAGCTTGAGTTGATGGTTAATCAATTGTTATGTGTTAATGTTATTGCGGTTTAAACGTGTGGCTGTGGTGTGTGATCTGCGCATGCGCCGTGCAGCCCATTTAAAGCAGCTCCTGCTCGAGTGACCCGGAGAGAAGCTTCCCGTCCTCCCTCCACCTCCCCGGCTTCAGCAGCCATGTCCAAACCCAAGTTCCAGACCGAGTGGGAGGAGATCGACGAGGAGCACCAGCAGCTACAGGTGATGGAGAAACACTCCGAGGGGGTTGCGACACCGACCCCCGGTGGATTTAGTATCGGAAGGTGGTCGTGGATCGGTGCTAGCTGGAGCTTCCCCCTTGACCGCCATTCATTCGCAGCTCCGAGCTAAAGCTACTGTTGTTAGCTTTGATGGATCTTATGTTTCCCTTCGTGTGCACTTCTGTAACATCCCTGTGTGTTAGCAGCTGGCGTTAGCAGCAATTAGCTTGTTCCTGCTGCTCGAGTGAGATGAAGCTAATGAGCAGCTACTGGGAGTTAGCTAGCCCCCCCACACACACACACCGCAGCACTGTGGACACTGGGGGGTGTAGATTGTTCCTCCAGGAGTCACAAGTTACAGGTGGTGAAGTGCATGGGTTGGCTATTGTTGTTTTTTGCTTGAGTAAATGGTATTGTGGTCCCTGAACGCAGCACTGTGCAGCCCTGCCAAGCTAGCTCCGGTTAGCTAGCAGGCTAACTTGAAAACAGGACAAGCAGGTTAGGATGTGTTTTACTTTGAAGCAGCAAAGCCCAAAGTGTGAGAGAGAGAGTGCTCTCCTCTCCTCGCACATCTGAGACCTGGATCTGTGATGCTATCATGATGATACAGAATCTGGAGCTTCTCCGCTGGGAGACATGATGGAGGTGACTGTCAAGCTCCCCAGGGATTCTCTCCAGAGAAGCTCAGATGTGTTGGTGGATAACGGAAGTCACATGATCCACCTGTCTGTCACTGGCTGCAGCCCTCCACAGTTTTGACATCTTAACATTTGCAGCTTGTCAGGGTAAAGTCTGTGTGTGTGTCTTGTTTTTAAACTTTGTCTGATCGACCTTTAGTGAACCTCTGGCGTGTTGCCTCTCTCTCCAGTTGGCCATGTGCATGTTGACATTACTGCTAAGGGGTAAACAAAAAAAAGACATTGTGTGATCTACCTCTATTGTAAACACAAAGATCATGGTGTGACTATCTGTCGGTTTACCTTTCCTCCCGAATGGCCAGGATCTCTCTCTGCTTTCCAAAGTGTGACAAAGTTGAAAGCATGGATTGCACAAAGTTACAGCAGACAAGTGATTGCTCATTTAGTCCATAGCCTAAAGAAACCAGTGTTTTATTCGGTGCATAATCCAGTATTTTACATTTTGGGGATCTAGAAATACCGAGAAATACAGTTTGTACTTCCAACGTGCTGTACTTTTGAAGTATTTCCCCTTAAAACCCATTTGAAACAGATCTTTCTTTTACAGAATGACACAGCAGATTTAAAACATTTGTTTACTCTACTTGTCTAATTTTAATGTTAACAAAACAATAATTGTGGAAGTATTGGTCAAAGACTGGCCCTTTTTGGTCTCTACAGTCCTGCCCGACAAGATAACATCAAGATGTTTCAAGATGTGACTAAGTGTAGGAGATGCTATAAAGTCAAGGGCTTTCTGAGAAAAGTTGGGAACCTGTGGTCTGGTCTTCTGACACAAATGCATGTGAACAGGCATTTTAATACTTCACCAAATAAGAATCATGGCTGTTTGTACTGAGAAATAAACAAGATTTTCACAGCATGAAGCATTTCCGTCTCTGCTCATCTCTAATCACCAGGAGCTTTTCATTGTTGACTGAATAATTGAAGCTTGGCAAAGATTTTTATGAGGTTGAGATAAACTTCACTCTTGATAAAAGATGTGTGTGTAGTATTGTAATGGTCCATCCATCATCACTATCATTTTGTTTTGATACATTTGTTCCTGCTTTTCTATTAATTTGAGAAAAAGCACATTGATATGACTTATTGTCCTTTTGTTCACTTTGTGCCTTTGTTTGGTCCACAGGAAAGTCACAAAGTTTACAGACACAAACTTGAGGAGCTCACCAATCTGCAGACAACGTGCAGCAGCTCCATCAGTAAACAGAGAAAAAGCCTGAAGGACCTGAGGTACAGCTTGAGCAAGTAAGTATTACCATAACGGTCAATGTAGAACACTAAATATTTGTTTTTTACTTTGAGTCTATAGATGCATCACTCTCTAGATCATCAGCTAGTTTGTGTAACTATTGTGCTGCCAATTAAATGCTAAGAAGCAAGTTTCTTACCGTTCACAGTCACCATGTAGCAGAGGAAAAGTTCATGATTTTACCAACTTAACAATATTCGTTTATTGTCCCTTTTTTGTAAATAAATGTACTTCCAGCTGCTTGTTCTTGGAATTCTTAGTTCTTTGACAAACAGAATTGTCATAACTTGACACATAAATATCTAAAATGTCAAGAAATCTGTCTGTGGCTCTTATATCTCGAGATCCTATCGGCTTCCCACTCAACAATACACATTCCATGTCAAAATAAATGACGTGGGCCCGTTCCCGGCAATGGCATCTGATTCTCCAGGTCGTGGTTCCCTGAACTTTGAATAAACGGGTCAATCGGCTCAATTACTGCAGGTCACTTTAACAGTTTCAGAAAGAAAGCTGCAAGCCGACATTACCCAGGCCAAGAAAACGGCTCATTCCAAAACAGGCGGGTTTAGTAAGGCTCTGCTCTGGTATTTGATAGATGGGGAAAGATGCAGTCAGAGTCTTGAAACTCTGGAACGAGCTGCCTGAGCAAATCAGGTCAGCGGAATCTGTGACCTCCTTTTTTTAATTCTCTTCTTAAAATAAAGAGCTATTCCTAATTTTCGTGACTGTCCATATTGCCTAATAAATCTTATTGATTTTATTGACCATTACAGTTTTTCGGGGATCTCATTCATGCTAATTACTGGAACTTTTTCTGGTGACGTGGCATTTGAGTTTAATAGGTTTACGGTGCAAAATACTGTAAATGTTTTAACTCTGTTGATTTGTTTAAATGTACTGCTCTGTGTAAAACAACTTGGGTTTAGATAAGAGCTGTGTAAAGGTCACTAGTAGTATTATACTGACTGTAATCAGGTGGAGGGTTGAGATGTTCTTCCTCTTGTTTACTTCCCCACTCACCACCATCTTGTCTTTTCTTTACAGATGTGCGAAAACGTGTGACAAGAAAGAACTAGAGTTGATCGCGGACATCAAAACACAAATCAAAGAAAAAGAGAATGTCTTTTTTGATATGGAGGCATATTTGCCGAAGAGGAACGGGTCAGTATTTCTTCATGTTGCCATTTCATCTCTGTCACTTTTAGTTTCTCAAATGTATTTCTATTTATATTGTGGCCTTCTTCTGTTTTCTAGACTGTACCTCAATTTGGTCCTGGGCAACGTTAACGTAACACTTCTCAGCAACCAGGCAAAGTATGTAAAGTGTTCGGTCTGGGAGTCTGGAGTTGTGTGTGTTTTTGTTGTGCACGGCTCATTGTCTACTTGTCTTCTGTTTATTTATATAGATTTGCCTACAAAGACGAGTACGAGAAGTTCAAGCTTTACATGACAATAATCCTGATGTTTGGAGCCATAACCTGCCTCTTCCTTCTCAACTATCGGTACGATTATTATCTTCCCCCTGAAGCGTTACTGTTGTGGATGTCGACAGAGCTGCTCACTATTTCATTTCCTCTTTTTTTGTTTAGTGTCACTGATGAAATCTTCAACTTTTTGCTGGTGTGGTACTACTGCACCTTGACCATAAGGGAAAGCATCCTCATGAGCAATGGCTCCAGGTGTGTTGCAGCATCAGTCCTGTCACTCTGCAGTCGGTGGAAACTGTCGTGTAAACCTGCAGGAGCGCTTGCTCCTTTTTTTATTTCTGTTGTACTGTGTTCTATTGCTCTACGTCAATATGATTTTATAATTTGGAAGAAGTGCTTGCTGAATTCCTGAGTTACAGTTTGAACGTGTATTCATGTCTTCTTCTTTTTCCATCTCCTCACTCAGAATCAAAGGTTGGTGGGTGTCTCACCATTATGTGTCCACCTTTCTGTCTGGTGTAATGCTGACCTGGTGAGTTGTGTCTTTTGATTTTATCACATTACAGTGACCACATTTACATGTGCACCAATAATCGGACTATTGACCTAATCCTGAATTATTTCCATTAAGACAAATGCAGGTGTTAATTTGAATCTGTTTCTTTTACCTTGTGTCTCCTCACAGGCCGGAGGGAGCCATGTATCAGATGTTCAGAAGCCAGTTTCTTGCTTTCTCTATATATCAGAGTAAGAATTATTTTTTTATCTGTTTGCTACACTGGGTAACTATGTGTTATGTTAATTTTGTAAAGACTAGTGATTTGTGTTTGGCGACAGCAGGTTGATGTGAAGCTTTCCTCCTCTACAACTTTGAAAAAAATAACTATCACTTTTCTGCCTTTATTATGTTTTCAGCTGCTACTCAGATCTGTACTTTTTTATATTAGAATTCAAAGCTTTATTTCATAAAAGAAAAATGATTCTCACCTCAGCATTTTACCATTAAATGCGATGTAGCTTTACAATATAGATATGAAGGCTCAGGTTAGACTTTAGCAGGAATCCTACTATGCAGAGAGGCAATGATTTAGCACAGACTGTCAATTACACAAATGTTTGGTTGAGTCTTCTGTTTCACCAGAATAGAGAAGGGAAGTCCTGTCACACGCTAGTGGTTAGAGTCACTGCTCAGTTGATCACATGTGACGACTAATGCGATGGTCTGTGTGGTTATGGTTTGAGTGGTTAGGTCAAATTGTTTATAAATGGTTAATTTAGTTAATCACATGACAAATTCAGCCTTAACTGAGACAGTGCTGCTCTTTTGTTGTGTTTTCTTTTGTTTTAAGATAATAAAAGCATTATAGTGTAAAGCTTCTCATCACAGTTGTCTACTTACTGTATTTTTTTACCCTTATTTTACGGGGGGAAGGTAACTGATGGCGATTTGAGACACAAATTCAATCATCTGTATTTCATCCCTTTGTTCCCCAGGCTTCGTTCAGTTCCTCCAGTATTACTACCAGAGCGGCTGCTTGTACCGGCTGCGAGCTCTGGGAGAGAGGAATCAGCTGGACCTCACAGTGGGTGAGTTGGCAGCTATTTTGGGTGGTTGTCATTTTAATCGTTTGAACTCTTGAGCCATTTGGAACGTGGCGTCTGAAGGGGGGGTGGGGTGGAAATAGGGAAAAGGCGAGAGATGGAGACAGTTGTTTCCACACAAAAGATGTTGTTTGACGCAGGGTCTTGAGTGAGGGAGGCCTCAGTGAGTTTGCCGCTCTAAGGTCAGATAGAGAAAGAGAGAGAGAGCACAGGGATCGTCTGTGACTGGTAGTTACAATTGTTCTGTGTCTCTGCAGAGGGATTCCAGTCCTGGATGTGGAGAGGCCTCACGTTTCTTCTGCCATGCCTCTTTTTTGGCCATGTAAGTCTAAACCTGTCTTTCAATTATTTTTTTATGTGTTTGAGATCAAACCACAGCTTTATCGCTTTAGTTTTAAATCAGAAAGAGGGGGTAAAACATTTTACATCTGTATTTGTATTAACTACATAAACGTGTATGTTTTAAGAGCAAGTAGTTCAACAAATAAAGTACTTTTTGTATTGGATAAGGAGAAAGATGCGAATATAAGGAATATTATTTTGCAGAAACATTATAAATGACGGTGCCTCCTGTTCCTTTGCAGTTTTGGCAGCTGTACAACTCGGTGACCCTGTTTCGCTTGGCAGGACATGAAGACTGTAAAGAGTGGCAGGTAAGGATCGCATTGGCACATCCAAATGACAATTGAAACCTGAAGCCATTGGTTAAATATCAAGACTCGAAAGGACGCGACACATTTGGGTCCTCGTGTGGACATCAGGCACTTGATTTCTGAACACACACTCTGACTTTATAACTGTGAACTCTGTTAGTTTGTGTTCTGTTTTACCTCCATCTGCTCCAACATGCCCTTACCCAGCTACATTTGGAAATGGAGACATGGCCATGGTCGGAAAAATGCTTGTTCACACTTGTCTTGAAATAAAACGGATTCTCCTTTTTCCCCTTTCAGGTGTTTATGTTGGCGTTGACTTTTCTCATCCTGTTCCTGGGAAATTTTCTCACCACAGTAAAAGTTGTCCACCAGAAAATCCAGAAAAATCAGGAAAAGGGGCAAAAAACTGACTGACATAAACTCAACAAGACGCCTCAAATTCTTCCAAACGGCCAGTAACTTTGAAGCAACAGGCACAGATGGCTGGAGAGACTGACCCCTGTACGATCGGGCCGGGAGAAGACAAAGCTTCTCTCGGGCTTCGATCCCGCCGGAGTATCTGGAGATCAGGCTTTCTGCTTTCTGCTGACTCGTTGTTTGTGTCGCTGCTCGGTCGGTCTCCACACAAAGCGTCGTTCACCTTTCTAAGGATGAGCAGTTTTGTTGCTTTATCTTGTACATAAAAAAAAAAAAAAAGTGAGTGGAAAGAATGCATTGTATTTGAGTGTTGGTGTATGTGAGTCTGTAGGAGCCTTTGTTCAAATCATATGCAACTGAAAGAGGGCAAGGTAGCATCAATATACAGATGGGTGACAAATTTAAAGGAAAAGCAAATTGTGTCAACCACCAGAACGGCTTTGGTGTGCCTTGGCATTGATTCTTCAAGTTTCTAGATACGACTGTAGGGAAAAAAAAACTCCAAGTTTTTCCTCTAATTTATCACCCGTCTGTAATTTGCCTTTCAAGGACTTAACGTCTGTTATGTACATACTTCATACTTCTGTGAAGTAGCAACTGTCTTTGGCTCAGTCAAAACGTGGACATGTTCAAATTGGCACTGCCCTTCATTTCTTTTACGAGTAGTTCCCAAACTCCCCATCGAGCTGTTGCACTGCTAACCCGTGTTGTTACTTGTTTATTTTATTTTTAACTAACTTTGGTTCTCAGTCAAATAGATTCAACTTTAAAAAACATAGACCTGATTCTTCCAAAGCAGGTTACCTTCAGCTTCCTGAAAACAAATGTGTGATGTTAGAACGCAACACTGTTGTTCGCGTTAGGCAGCGTTTGCATAAATGTGTGTGTGATCTAATCCCTAAACTCTGGCTCACACCTAAAAACTTTGCAAGGTTTTCATGTGACTGCCTCTCCAGCGGTTCCATTTTATGATATCATTAGCATAACGCTAACAAATTGTAATGTATATGTAGGTTTATCGTGTTTCACTCAAAATTTTAACTTGTGTATTAAGAGCTTTGAGCCTAAGAAACGTTTTGTCACAAAGGTTCAAAGTTCATGCAGAGTTTTTGGATTTGTGATCACTGTGCTGCCACCGTTCCCATTTTATTCTGGAATGATCAAACGCTGCTATTAGCGCTGGTACTGTGAGGCTATGACGCACACTGATGAGTAATCATGTGCTGGATTATTTTATTTTATTCAAGTAGACGTACTAAATTAAATATTTATAAGAATTAATTAATGAACGGCCACTTCCATGGCTTTTACTGTTGTTCATTGTCGTGGTGTCTGGATCACATTTCATGCTTTCATGTTTAAAAATGGCCCTCGAGGGTGTTTCTGTCCGGGGGTCGGTGGGTTCAAACGAACAGCTGTAGTGGTGTCGGGTCTCTGCCTTATTCTCCCTCCAGCCTGTCACAGCAAAACACTGCCCTGCTTCTTTTATTTTGAAAATCCAAAGACAGAAATTGTCTTTTCTTCTCCCCCCTCCCCCTTTTCATACAGTAGTGCTGCTGAGGAGGGTCACAGTATTTACACATCACTTTTATTGATGATTGACAAGTTACAGACTAAAATGTTACATGAGCTGCCAGGATGCACAACACAGTGAAAGACTTCCTTGTTTTTATGATGTAGCCGATGTTAAATAAATGTTTTCATCAATCTTCTTGAATCTGTAACTGGTGCCTGAACAAGATCAGTGACGAGAGACGGTTGACAATTTCTCTGTGTACATTCTTGTAAAGAAATATTTAAAATTAAAAACACGTAATTGCAATTTCTGTGTCTTGTTCACTCAAACATAAAGCCACTTGTTTGTTTCAGTGTTGTATTTGTAGTTGACTGATGCATTCCATGTTTTTAACACTGGTGGGCACTGTTGGCAAAGATTAGAGCTTCAGTTGATGAAGCAAAAACCTTCGAGCCCAATGTTTAGTTTTACTGAAAATGAACTAACCCTCCTTTTTTCTTAAGATTTAAAGCTACAGAACCATTCTCAATTATATTTCAAAAACTATTTTATAAGGGTGCTTGCTTTCTACCGAACCCCATTTAAATGATCATATAAAAACCTGTGGAAAATATCTTACATAAGAGCTGACTGCAAATTTCTCCAATAAATCAAACCGTATAACGCTTTTTCTTTTGAAAATTACTAAAATATAATATCCGTATAAAATAAGTAACCAAAAAAATATATATAGATTTGATTTCAAGTTATGTAAGACTTGCACATATCTCCACCCGGCCATTTCTTGCAAAATCGTCTTTCCTGTTGCATCACTTTCGGTAAAAGGAGACGAGCTCATGACTCAGTGGTGCCTCAACCTGCAGGAACAGAACCATCTCCTGGTGTCTTTGTGAAGTCATCACCTGTGGGGTCTCGTCTGCAGAGTGGGCTTCTCGAGACTCCGTCCCTTCCACTTCACAAAACCACACATGTCTTTTTCCTCATGCACTTTTTTCTTTTCCGACGGTAGGCCAGAGCCTTTTTGGCTGCCTCTCTGAAAATGTCCTCTACGTGCTCCTGATACTTGGCCGAGCACTCGAGGTAGAGCTCTGCGTTCATCTGCTGCCGGATCTCATCACCCTACATCCAAAACCAAGAATTAGATTCTATGCCTGTGAGAGTAAGGCAATAAAGAAAGATAAATGTGCATTTCCATTCATTTGGCTGTAGTACAGTTAAAAGTGGTTGAAGCTTCTGGCTGTGGTGCATCATGTGGCTGTTTATATCCTGTGACCTCGGGCTGTAAAGGCCTGTTTTCACAGATCAACGCCTGCACACGTCTTCTCTTCTTACCTGCGTGTATGTGATGGGAGACAGACTCAAGGCCTTCAGCTTCCTCGCACACTCCTTGTCCTTCCGGAGGTCGGTCTTGCAGCCAATCAGGATGACCGGTATGTCCTGACAGAAGTGCTTCACCTCAGGGAACCACTGACGTTGAAAGAGAAATAATTAAATGTCTCGCACGCTGAGATGGAATTCTGTACGTCTGCTCTATTTAACTTTCTTTGGCAGCACTTCTCCCTCTGTTTGTACTGAGGGGAGTCATGGGGTCAACGTCCATGCCTGCATGAGTTAATCATAGCTCAAAGAATGCAGCCGGCACAAACACACTGGACTCTAACAATCATTTACAAACTGAATTGGAACAGTAAACCTGAAACTCCAGTTGAACGGGCACATTGTTGTTTCTGTTTGCCTGCATGTGGAACTCTGTGTGTCGGTCAATGATCTGAAGAGTTGATTACCTTTATCAGGACATTCTCAAAGCTGGTGGGGTTGGTCACGTCGAAGCAGACCAGGATCAGGTCGGCCTCTTGGTAAGAGAGCGGTCTCAGTCTGTCATAGTCTTCCTGTCCTAGAAAAAGGAAGATGAGAACTACGTGTTAGCCGAAAGATAAGTTACAATTTATATGTGTTAACTTTGTGCAGGACACAATGGCCTGAGCTTCAAGATGCAACATGTGTTACAAAGTCTGAGACGAGGAATAAAACCACATCCTGGCCTCAGCTTCCTTTTCCGCTGATGTAAAGCACCCTGCTTCTCTTATACTAAAGATAAGGTGTCAAGACGTACTGTCATGGGTTTTCCTGAACATGAAATGACTTTAAAACACGTATCTTCTATGGAAAATTCATGTTTTATGTCCCACAGAGACACGTCATGTTGTGAAATGAGTGGAAATTTTGTCTTTACCTAGTTTTTTTAACCACTAATAAAACAAAAGACTGTTTTCTCAACCTTTATGTGCTAAATGTATTTTCTTTAACCTGAAACAATGGTAGGGTAACTTTATCCAGATAAATTTTATATTCTGACAAATTCAAATTCAGTCAGACACTTAACATCTCACAGTGTGACTAGTTTTATAAACTTTCTGTACATTTGTCTTCACTAAAGCTTCTTTGTAGTTTCTACTAGTTTGTGACTTCCCGAGAGATGATTCAGATGATGCTCTGACGTTAATGTCGACCTTTACCACTTCCTCTGTGTCCCTGTGTGTCAGAACAACCAGATAAAGAAACAACGCACAGTGTTGAGATGCCTGAACTTTAATATCTGAAAAGATAAGACACTCTAAAATAATTCCTCCAACACCGGCAGTACACATCAGTGACTGACCTCTCAGTGTGTGTGTGTGTGTGCTCTTTATCTAAACAGATATATTATATATACTCCAGGCAGTTAACACAGTGTGTTGTTCAACATCCTCAAAACGCTGTATTTTCGCTTCATGTTCAATATACTGAGAATTCATGGATGTTCAACACGGATGTGATTCTTACCGGCTGTGTCATACAGGTTGAGCTGTATCTCTTTTCCTCCGAGAGAGATGGTGCTGACATATTTTTCAAACACTGATGGAGCATATTTCTGTTTTTGAGACAAGAAGAATATGCTGCTTTTAGGGCACAACCATGAATTGACTTATTCTTTCCTATGTCACATTTTTTTTACTGTATCTAGTCTTGAAAAGGACATTATCACTGTATGACACAGCCTCTCTTACCTCTGGAAAATTTCCTCGAGCATAAACGAGCAGAAGAGATGTTTTCCCGCAGCCTCCATCTCCAACAATCACAATTTTGAGTTCATCTGCCTTCTTTGTGGTGCCATTACCAGTCCCAGCACTGTTCTGTGTCATGTCGACCTCCAGCACCAGTCACTCAGGTGCCAGTCAGGACAGGGCTGAAGACGCTCCCTCCAGATTCAGCTTAGACACATGGTGAATCTTTATTTGGAAAGGCTGAGATGGTTTGCAGGCTTGTGTTATAGGAGAGGAGCAGACGAGCCTCATGGTTTACCAGGTACAGCTCGGCCTCCTCACCACTTCCTCTTCCTGTCACACCGAGGCTGTCTGCAGTCGACCCCCCCCCCCCCCCACCACACACACACACACACACACACACACACACACACACACACACACTCCACGCTTCTCCTCTGTCCTGTGGCGGCCCTGCTCAATGAGGCAGCATCTCTTGGGTATGAATAATGCAGCAGCATCTGAGTGTGGCTGCACCTACTTCCTCTATTGCCTTTGCTTTCCTCTTTCATTAAAGACTGGGTGGGGGCTTGGTGTGAAGCACTGCCTCCATCCACAGAAGTGTGCATGAGTGATAACACTGAGAATGTTCCTCTTACGCTGGAGATAAGTCAGCAAGTATTGTTGACGTCTTCACGGGTAGTATGTTCAGATGGTTATCTGGGAAGTCATGTGTGGCCTGGAGATTCACTGGTGACAGTGAATGGGACGAATGAGTGTCTTGTACCTTTTAGTGTAGAGTATGAGTATTAGATGTGCTAGAGGTAGTGTCTTTTGTGAACTTCTCTCAGGTCAGACCCTCGTCTTCTTCTTAGATGAATCACAAAATATGAGCTGTAATAAATCAGCTGCCCCACTTCTTTCAGGTCCTTTGCATATACATGTTTGAATCTTATAGGTAAAAATCCTTTAATTGTAATCCAACAAATATCAGTGTATTATAGTATATAATCAAATGGTGATTGGTTAAATGTAAACCTCAGAAAACACCATTTGACCACGTTATTAGGTTATATATAAATAATGGTATCATCCATTCACGTCATTGGTTTGAATCCTCGTGGTTACAGCAAAAATGTAGTTTTCCTTTCACCCGGTGCAGCTGAACGCCAGTGACATCACAGATTGGGCGTCAGGACAAGCTTCTCTCTCTCTCTCTCTCTCTTTCTCTCGTCCCAGCGTGTGACGTTCAGGCATCTTATCCAGCAGCACCGAGCAAAATGAAGAGATTAGGTTGGAGATAATGCAGAGATACCACTATACTGGGTTTTTTTTTTTTTTTTATGGAAGGCTGAAGGAGACAAGCTACTTTAGAGCAAGATGACTTCTAAGACATATGACATTAAGTGAGATTTCTCTTTAGCACAGCTTCAGTTTATAAATAGGGTTGAATGTTGTATTCATGGTTAGATAGTATCACAGACAACAGGATATGCAGTGTGATTTTATTCATTCTTGACTTTGTGCTACCACTGCTTATCCAATTACCCGGATGCCCGAGATCTCCTGAACATATCATTGTATGCAATGAAATTACATTTTAATCTTAAATTTGGGAATATGTGGGTTGACTACCATGGGTGTCAGGAGAGAGCCGATCATCAAGACTGAGCGTGCATATTCAGAAAGCACGACAATGCTTTGGAGATTAATCTAGATTCAGTGTCGAGAGTCTAGTAACTGAGGAAAATTCAAACCGTCGTAGGCTACAAAGCCAAATCTAAAGGTTAAATTTCAGCGGTCAGTGCCGGGAAAGGATGTATTTAGTTGGTGTGTTGGAGAGCCGAACCCTTTTGAGTAAGCTGTCCCTTTAAGAGGATAAGCTGACACTGCCCTATGCCTATTTTAAGAAGAGACACATAGTCTTCCAAGTATTTAAAACACATGCAGATCCCCTACAGCCATGTCTGTGGGTTTTAGTGTGGTGTGCTTTCAATGTGTCATGACTGGTGAAAATACTGCGTTAAACCTTGGCCTTATATCATTTGAAGTTCAAAGTCTTCGGTGTAAATTCATCAAAAAGATATGTAAAAAAACAATCTGCTTCAGTTTCCACAACAACAAACCATAACATGGGTGTATATTCTATTTATTTAAACACCTCAAATTCACAGACAGGTGAGAGTATTGCCAAACACAAACCATACTGTGGAATATTACACTGACGATACACAAGCATGCAAATATGTAAGAGCTAGAAAGAAGGAAAGGCTCATGTAAATGAAACAAATACAGTACCCGCAATCTGCATGGATAAATCCTTGAATAAGCAAGTGTGCCCATGAATAATCAAAAAACACAAAGCGCAGAGGATACCTGGTTGGATTCAGTGAACAATCCGTCAGAATAAAAGGCTGCTCATACAAAGAAAGACAGAGAGGAGGTGCATTGTCTGCCTGAATCCAGAGAAACAGCCACACACCGTGTCCCATATGCTTTTACAATAAAGTATTGTGTAGCACATGCTATAAAAAAAAATCCCTGTATAATAATAATAATACAAAAGTGCTTGTTTGACTCATAAGGTGAAACTGTCAACCTGAATATCTATTTTTTCAAAAAAGGATATAAAATTGTCCTGTGCAAAATATCCAAACATGTAAAAGCACCCATTGTCACTTCATGAACAAAGAACAGTTGTCAAAAAATAGTTTTTCGCCATTGCATGCAGAGAGACAGCTGTCCTGAACGAGAGAGGCCAATCCTCTGTGTGGAATATTCCAGTCTGTCAGCAGCGCGCAGGACTGAATGGCGCAACCCACCGGGGAGGAGTTTTTCCTTTTTTTTTTTGTGAAAGCCAGGGCCTAAAAATAACCATATAAGCAAATTCAAAGAGAAAAGCCTCAACTAGTATTAAACATTCACCTTTGTAGTCAAACCTAACCATCGCAAGTTGGTTCCCATTGTGGAAGAACTGAAAATTTAAAAAATACAGGCATACTTGAGGAATGAGGGATTAAATAGAGAGAGAGAAACAGAGAGGGGGTGGGGAAGCTGCCTCGTGACCTGCAAATGGAGGAATGCGAGCTCTTGGCAGCCGGAGCCGAAAGTGGAGATCAGGACAAACAGGCCTCTGACACCAGCCACGACTTTAATGTCCTCACAGCACCGTGCGCAAAAGGCACAACGTGGAGAGAGAGACACCTCTGTTTTACGCACGAAAACATAAGCGTCCCCTTGCATGCCTCTTGTGTTTCAGCTCCTTCAGCAAAACAAAGAGTAGAGAGTCGCATCTCGTTTGTTAGATTGATGCGGCCTGCGGCGTTTGGAACACTCCATGACGGTGATCCGAAAAGAGAGAGAGAGAGGGATGGAGAGAGAGAGAGAGGGGGGGGAGCAAGGCGCTGGATGGAGCTCGCTGCAGCCACGAAGGTTGTTTATCACGCAGATGGAAATCTAAAGGGCTGCTGCTGTTACCATGGAGGAGGAGGAGGGGAGAGGGTTCCTGGTGACCTTATATGGCGGTGTGGGGGTTCTGCAACACCATGGCAACCGGCCAGAGAGCTCTCGGATTACCCTTCGTTGCCAGGGCGCGACTCTCCTGACAGGCGCTTGTTGAAGCGTCCTTCCTCTATTATCTCTTTATTTTAACTTCCTATAATAACAACATGCATCGTTTCGGGAGAAATAACAACCCCCCCACCACTCTCACTTGCTTGGTGCAAAGACTTCACGTCGAATAACATAGAAATGTCCTCGGAGAAAGAGAGTCCCCCCCCCCCACACGCACACACTCATACACGAACGAGCCTCACCCAGTTATGGCGCAGCAGCGTTTCACAGCACAGTGCTCGCCTTTGTCTGCAGAGAAGCCATTTTGAGACAGAGCACAGCAGAGAGTGAACAAGTGTAGCCACATCACCCAAAGGTGTCTTCGTCAAAGGGAAGCAGTGACATATGCAAGATTCCTCCCCATAAGACTCCTTTTTTTTGCTCGTTTAAGACGTGGATTACATGTTTTTTTGAATACTAACTGTAAGTTTACAACATCAATCAAACTATGTATAAAAATACTGGTTACATTTTTTTTTCTCTTTTTCAACAAATAAGAGTTTTCACGATAACGTTTTTAAAATCCACATGTGTGATCTGTCATGTTGTCTGTCCTCTCTGTGAGAATACTTACGTGTATAGACATACCACAGCTTGGCAGAATTAAGTGAAACAGCTCAAAATCCATCACCTCTCAAAAGAAAAAAGACATTTCCTTGTCTAGTTTAGTTTTTTCTTAACACGATGTAGCTCAGTTGGAAATGCAGGAGGTTATACGTGACTGCAATCCAGTCGTCAAGGAGAGAGGAGGGATAGTTTGCATATTGCCCACACGAGATGATGCTTGGAGATGCATGGTCGCTGGCAGAGGCAAATGCAAGTGATTGAGAAAAAAAAGTTTTTTTCAAAAGAGCTCTCTATCTGTCGTGCTAATGGATTCCTTCCCTTCACAGGAGACGCTCCCTCGCCCTTTATTAAAGCCAATATTAGAAGATCCGAAGATGGAGCTGAAAACGTCCCTGCCCTTGCGTTTAGGCCTGTTAACTGCATTTCACCAAAGTGCTGAGGTAAATATTTGCACCCTGAGAGTTTTCCCTCCATCTGTTTCCTCTTTGGTTTAACTGCTTTCTTTTTTTTTTTAAATCGTTATAGAGACTGTTATGACTTTAGAAAAAAGGACAACCTGGCTGGGCTTTGATGTGTTTTAAATACGCCCTTGGAGCAAGGTCAAACCGTCGTTTTACACATTTGGTGCGTAAAAGCCAAATGGACGCCACGGTCCCTACACCGTGCCTGAAGTAGTCTCCCCCGGTGTGGGCAGGATATAACTCAAGTCATCAGGATTGTTAAGCGTTGCTGTTGTGAGAGGAAAGTAAGTCATTAATCAAAGCAGTGGGATTATCAGTCAACAGTCCAAATCGCAGGCGACACCATAAACTATTTTACGGAAGAAAAAAAGGGGCCATTAGTTATGCGTGGCCTGCTCTGTGTCACTATAGAGCAGCAGTGGTACTGTATATAACCTGGATGCTGTATATGTCTATAGGTCAGCATGCCCAGCCAGGGAACACATTTGGAATTAAAGATCAAAGTTTCTATGTGGTAACATTAAAGCCAAAAAGATAAATGGACAGTAAAAAAAAATACACCTTTAATAACAGTAACTGCATGCCTCACATATTACTTTTTTACATTACTGAAAGAGCAAAAAAACACTGTGAAATGATTATAAAAGAGTTGAACTTACTCATTGCTACTCCTATCCTACACAGGCCATAAAGTGCAATGCCAAACAAACCAGCCATTACACGTTTTGTCACTTTAACTGTGTTTTTCTTTCCTCCTCCTCCTCTTTCTCTCTTCAAAACCATAAAGCTGTTTATTCACAACAATTTTGGTTTTTCTTTTTTCACTTAAACGAAATATCAACACTATTATATTGGGTGTGCCATGGCCTATAGTTAAGACAAAGGTGGATTCCAGGCAGAGGAAAAAAGGCTCAAAATGTCACATCCGGCACATTCTCTTCCTTCTTCTCAATCCTTTCACAGGATAGTTTTTAATCATAGTCCGTGAGAGATGAGGAAATCGAGTGTAAGATCCCTCTTTGGAACAAAGGAACCCCATACAGGCCACTGAGTCCTGTGTGTTTTTGTGAGGAAGATGGCTGCCGATGCCCCCTCTCTCTGCTCTGCGTTGCAGGATCCTGCTCCTCGCTTCTAATAGTTGACGGCTCCTCTGCTGCTGCTCGCTGATTGGTCCGCCGAGCCGCCGCTGTTAACCAGCCAATTGCCCGAGCACCGCAAAAAACAGCCGTCGACGTCAAACAAAACAAAAATGAAAATACACGAGTCCCGATAATATTTTAAAAAATACACAGGAGATATTTGAGAGCCACGCTGGGATCGTACGGGTAGAAAAAGCGACGTGAAAAGCACCAGCAGCTCCACATCCGGGTTGGCACTACTTTTTCTCTCCTGAGTTGGATTAGTGGCGGACGGGGAAGGATGTAACAAACCCGCCGCATTCCTTCGGTTTCCTTCCGCATCGTTTAAATCAACTTAGCAACATCCGATCTTCGTATTTTTTTTGTAAACAAACATAAACAGCTAGCAGTTAGCCCCACGTTAGCTCCTTTGTTAGTTCCCTCCGCCGCTAGCGTGTGTTTTATCCGCCTCCAGCGGCGGTTCACTACATATTGACCCCTGTGTATATCCAGCTTGTGTTTTGCCGTCGGAGTGAACGCAGCCGGCAGATTCGCCACACACACACACACACACACACAAAAAAGAAATGATTGAGAGGCTTTAGCGACGAACGCTTGCTGCCGCCCCCGTGATTTCCTCTTCTATTCGCACTCTCCGGTTTTTAACGAGTCGCTTGAAAGCTCGGTGCTGTTAAAACGAAGCACCGCGAAAAAAAAAATGATCATAAATGACAAGCGGAGGGAGAAGTAAGTTTGCGGCGAAAGTGCTTCCTGGCGTCGAGGCTGGTGGGCAAGCGACGCGAGCCTGGCGGTGTATTGTGGGAGAGACAGCAGGAGCAGCCGCGGACCGGAGAGGCACACACTATGTGCGGGCTCTCGCCGAAAAGGAGGCACTATTCTTCCGGCGGAACCATGTAATGTGAGAGCTGCTGGACCGGAGCGAGCGATTCGTGTCTTTTTCATCAGTTCGAGGACCCCCCCCCTCCTCGCCCCCTCTCTCTCTCCCTCCTCTCCCTCCGAACCATGTCCAAGCCCGGGGAGAGAAACAGGTTGAGCGAGGACCATGGCAGAAAGCAGAGTTCAAGTAAGCTGGTTCTTCCCCCCCCCCTCTCTCTCTCTCTCTCTCCAGGTTCTGCTCCTCATGCCGGGGGTAAGCTAGGTCCCGTTTCCCCCCCCCCACACCACCGGAGCCATGCATCTGTAGCGTGTGTTTTAAAGTGTCCCCGGTGGGGGGGTGGTTCACGGGCTCGCAGCAGCAGGAGCAGCCGTGTTCAACGGTTTGCACTAACGGCGGCTCTTCTCTCTCCTCTCTCCCCCCCCCCCCGTGGGTGCAGGTCTGCAGGCGAACGGCATGGACGGCCACGGGCCCGGGGTCTGCGGCTCGGTGGACAAGCGGGCGCACCACTGTAGAAGTTACAAGCTGATCGTCGACCCGGCGCTGAAGAAGGGATCGCACAAGCTCTACCGCTACGATGGACTCACGTTCAACATGCCCGTAAGTGGACCTCCAGCCGTGGGGGTGAAAGGGGGACACGGACCCCGGGAACCGAGCCTCCTCGACCGGGCACAATGTGGCGGTGGCGCCGCTACATGCTCCGGCAGCAAAACACACACACACACACACACAGCACGTCTGGAGTGTTTTTAATAACACACGGACCCGACCGCTTTGCAACAAGTTAGCGGAGTGTGAAGTTGTGAATGGGATGGATCACATCCTTCTAACCCCCCCCCCTCTCTCTCTCTCCCTCTCTCTCTTCCTCTCTTCTTCTCCCGCAGAACCCCGGGATGGGCCCGGTGGACCTGGTCCGGGACCCGAGGATCGGTCGCCTCTGGACCAAGTACAAGGAGATCGATCTACCGGTGCCGAAGTTTAAGGTACGTGCTCTGACAGGAGCTGGGGGGACAGGGGGTCTTCTCCCGTTGGTGGGAGCAGGGGGGGGCTGTCAGAAGTGGCAGACACACCCCCCCTCCCTCCCTCCCTCCGCTGTGGGACGTTCAAGTGAAAGTGTGATTGTGAGAAAAACCAAAATAAATCGCATGCTCCATGTTTTAGCTGTTTCGAGTGTGTGTGCATGTTCGTTTCCCCCACTATGGCAGGTCCCTTATCTCAGCTGTCAGGACCGACCCCACCGGGTGCAGCGACACTAACCCCCCGAAGCCACTTAGCGACATTAACCCCCCCACCTCCTCCCTCCCCTCTGTTCTCCTTCCAGATCGACGAGTGCTACATCGGGCCCGTGCCTCCCAAGGAGGTGACATTCGCGCGGCTCAACGACAACATCCGGGAGGGTTTCCTCCTGGACATGTGCAAGAAGTTCGGGGACATCGAGCAGGTGGAGATCCTGTACAACCCGAAGACCAAGAAGCACCTGGGCATCGCCAAGGTGGTGTTCGAGAGCGTCAAGTGCGCCAAGGTGGCGGTGCTGTCGCTGCACAACACGTCTGTGATGGGAAACATCATCCACGTGGAGCTGGACCCCAAAGGTAAACAGTGATGGAGGAGGAGGAGGAGGAGACGCGTGGACTGTGTTTGTTCCGTGCGATCGAGCCTCCTGTGTCCTCCTCCTCTCCTCGTGTGTCCTCCTCTCCTCCTGTGTCCTCCTCTCCTCCTGTGTGTCCTCCTCTCCTCCTCGTGTTTCCTCCTCTCTTCGTGTGTCCTCCTCTCTTCGTGTGTCCTCCTCTCCTCGTGTGTCCTCCTCTCCTCGTGTGTCCTCCTCTCTTCGTGTGTCCTCCTCTCTTCGTGTGTCCTCCTCTCTTCGTGTGTCCTCCTCTCTTCGTGTGCCCTCCTCTCTTCGTGTGTCCTCCTCTCTTCGTGTGTCCTCCTCTCTTCGTGTGTCCTCCTCTCTTCGTGTGTCCTCCTCTCTTCGTGTGTCCTCCTCTCTTCGTGTGTCCTCTCTTCGTGTGTCCTCCTCTCTTCGTGTGTCCTCCTCTCTTCGTGTGTCCTCCTCTCTTCGTGTGTCCTCCTCTCCTCCTGTGTGTCCTCCTCTCTTCGTGTGTCCTCCTCTCTTCGTGTGTCCTCCTCTCTTCGTGTGTCCTCCTCTCTTCGTGTGTCCTCCTCTCTTCGTGTGTCCTCCTCTCCTCCTGTGTGTCCTCCTCTCTTCGTGTGTCCTCCTCTCCTCGTGTGTCCTCCTCTCCTCGTGTGTCCTCCTCTCCTCGTGTGTCCTCCTCTCCTCGTGTGTCCTCCTCTCCTCCTCGTGTGTCCTCCTCTCCTCCTGTGTGTCCTCCTCTCCTCCTGTGTGTCCTCCTCTCCTCCTGTGTGTCCTCCTCTCCTTGTGTGTCCTCCTCTCCTCCTGTGTGTCCTCCTCTCCTCCTGTGTGTCCTCCTCTCCTCCTGTGTGTCCTCCTCTCCTCCTGTGTGTCCTCCTCTCCTCCTCGTGTGTCCTCCTCTCCTCCTCGTGTGTCCTCCTCTCCTCCTGTGTGTCCTCCTCTCCTCGTGTGTCCTCCTCTCCTTGTGTGTCCTCTCCTCGTGTGTCCTCCTCTCCTCCTGTGTCCTCCTCTCCTCCTGTGTCCTCCTCTCCTCGTGTGTCCTCCTCTCCTCGTGTGTGTCCTCCTCTCCTTGTGTGTGTCCTCCTCTCCTCGTGTGTCCTCCTCTCCTCCTGTGTCCTCCTCTCCTCCTGTGTCCTCCTCTCCTCCTGTGTCCTCCTCTCCTCCTGTGTCCTCCTCTCCTCCTGTGTCCTCCTCTCCTCGTGTGTCCTCCTCTCCTCGTGTGTCCTCCTCTCCTCCTGTGTCCTCCTCTCCTCCTCGTGTGTCCTCCTCTCCTCCTCGTGTGTCCTCCTCTCCTCGTGTGTCCTCCTCTCCTCGTGTGTCCTCCTCTCCTCGTGTGTCCTCCTCTCCTCGTGTGTCCTCCTCTCCTCGTGTGTGTCCTCCTCTCCTCGTGTGTGTCCTCCTCTCCTCGTGTGTGTCCTCCTCTCCTCCTGGTGTGTCCTCCTCTCCTCGTGTGTGTCCTCCTCTCCTCCTGGTGTGTCCTCCTCTCCTCGTGTGTCCTCCTCTCCTCCTCTCCTCGTGTGTCCTCCTCTTCTCCTCCTGTGTGTCCTCCTCTCCTCGTGTGTCGTCCTCTCTTCGTGTGTCCTCCTGTGTCCTCCTTTTTCGTGTGTCCTCCTCTCTTCGTGTGTCCTCCTCTCCTCCTGTGTCCTCCTCTCCTCCTGTGTGTCCTCCTCTCCTCCTGTGTCCTCCTGTCCTCCTGTTTCCTCCTCTCCTCCTGTGTCCTCCTCTCCTTGTGTGTGTCCTCCTCTCCTCCTCCTGTGTCCTCCTCTCCTCGTGTCCTCCTCCTCTCCTCCTGACAGCGAGGTGTTGACTCCTCGTGGATCATAAGGAGCGACAACCGGTCACGTTACTCGATGTATACGTGCGTTGCCTGGTAACGTGGGGGGGAATTGAATTTGATTGAATAGCGAGGCTGCTCCCAGGGGGCGGAGCTGTGGGTGCACCGGGGTCCCCACTGGGCCTAATTTCAAACCTGTAAACAAACACAAACCAATCAGTCCCCCCCCCCCCCCCCCCTTTGCCAGGTGTCTGATCACTCACTTAAATAGTAATTAATTTCCCAGTTAGTAAAACAACAGTTTGAAAGCTTTCAAACTGTTGTTTTTTGATTATCTGGCAAAAACAGTAACTTGAACTCCTATCAAGACAATGTTGTGTATTTATTTGCACTTGTGCTTATTGAATCTGACACATAATAAGGACTGATATTTTGAATTAGCGTCTGCATCATTGTCTTGCCTGTATAAATGTTTTATCTCGATTTATTCTTGCAACATTACTTTAATGAGTGTAGCTACTGAGTGTGTTTGTGTTATTATTGTGTGTCATTTAATTAACATTGAGTCAGGGCAGATAATCTTTCAGATTGCCATATTTACATTCACCATATTTATTGTATAACAGTGTTTACAAAATGTTCAGATAGGAAACTGTTGTTAGTGCACGCTGCTCCTTTTACAAATGTGCTTAATAAGCTTTATTAAACATTATTAAACATTCACTGGCTTTATACCCGCTCTATGAACTTGGGATCAGATCCTCTCATGTTTATTGTTTTGCAGGTGACAATCGCCTCCGGTACTTCCAGCTCCTGATGAACGGCAGCTACAACCCCATGACCCTGCCGGTGGGTGGAGAGGAGGCCAGAGACGTGTCCCCTCGGAGCCTGGCGGAGGTGTTACTGGTAAGAAACAACATTCTTAATACCTTGCATGTAACGGTAGTTGGATATTAATGTAGTTTAGCGCAGTCTTAGTTAAACGTTATTGTGCACATGTGATTATTCAAATGTTGTGTTACCTTTTCGAACTGAACCAATTAACCAGTCTGAGCTGCCATGCTTATCTGTAATCCATGTCGCTGGTGCAGCAGGTGGTGGAGTAGAGCAGAGGGAATGTCACCCAGACCCTGTGGACTGGAATCACAAAGCCACGGAAATATGTACTTTGGCCTCGTAACATGAGCTCACCCCGGCATTGTGCCTAGATACTCTTATCCACCAGTGTGACCTTTGACCTCCTGCAGGTGTATTCTGCGAAACGCACCTATTGGTAATTTGGGGGAAATTGTCCAACTGCTATCCACACCTGAACTAATACAGCTGTACAATAGGTTCTAAGGTGCAGCATGGAGGCAGTGGTAGAGGTTTGTTCTGCCTGTGACTTGTCCTGATCCTCTTCTTCTCTTCCGAAGGCCTGCGAGCCCATCCGCAGGTTGTCGGAGAACAGCGTGTCGACCGGGGGGGCGGCGTTACCCCCCAGCAGCTCCTCCACTCCTCTGTCCCAGGATGCAGGCTTCTCCAGCCTGAGGCAGGACACGCCCCAGTCCCAGGGAACCCCTCTCACCCCACGCCAGTCCACTACGCCCTTTTCTCAAGACTCTAACTACTCCAGTCGGCAGTCCACGCCTGCGTACCAGTCCAGCCGACCCGAGAGCTCCGGCGGCTACAAGTCCCGGAGACACGAGAGCAAGTTCCAGGACGCGTACAACCGCCGGCCGGAGAGGCCTCAGTACCGCAGCAACATGTACCGAGGGTCGGCGTCGGAACAGGCGCCGTTCAAACAGCACCAACACACCCCACCCGAACCTCCACCCACCACCCCGTCGTTCACAGCGCCCCCCCCTGCTACGCCCACCTTCAAGTCCACCTACTCGCCCTACCAAGCTCCGCCTCTCCCTGCGTTCCCCCCGTCAGAACCTGCTTTCCATCAGCCACCGCAGAGGGAGGGGGATTACCTCCGACCACCGCAGCCGCCGCCGCCTCCGGATGACTCTGACTTTTTGCCCGGCAAGGAGAGACCAGAAACGCCTCCGATGCCCGAGCCTCCACCCGAGCCGGCGGGCCAACCCACCACCCCTCCTCCTCCTCAAACGCCAGAACGCTGCCCCTCCCCTGTTTCCCCGGCGCTGGACCTGGAGCGCAACAGCCTGGACTCCCGCATCGAGATGCTGCTCAAAGAGAAACGGACAAAACTTTTGCCGTTCCTCGAGGAGCGAGAATCGGACACTGAGGTGCTAATGGAGGGAAGTCCCATTTCCTCCTCGTCCTCTCAGCTATCCCCAATCCCCCCTTACTCTCACGGCGGGCTGCAGAACTCCCGTCCCTCCAGCACAGGGTTGGAGGACATCAGTCCGACACCGCTGCCGGACTCTGAGGACGAGGAGCCGATTCCGGGAACTGCAGCTCTGGTCAAGAAAATCACTTCTCCCGTCCACGAGCAGATGAGCAACAGTGACCTGCAGGACGGACAGTTCCGAGGACACACTCCCACTGAGAACATGGAAACGGTAAGACACAGTGTTCAATGATAAGAGTATAAACACAGCCCGGTAGTTGCAGTATGCAGGATTCCATGTGTTTGTTACACTTTTAAAGAGACTAACATGTTTGTGTTGATAGTTGTGAGGTGCTGGTGTTTACACAGAGCCATGAATGACAGTTACTCAGAGGACACAGGAAGTGAGGGTTAGTTTCAGTGCGAGGTTGTTGTAGTAAACTTTCCCTTGTGTGTTCTTCTACGGTTTCACAGTGACGGCACCACAGAGAAAGTTGTTTGCTGTTGTCAGTTTTTGTGCAAAGAATGAAAATAATCCTTAAAAAAACAGTAAAAGTAGTTTTTTCAAGTTCAAAAGTTTCATGGAAGCTCAAGTAAAATCCGTAAAAAGTCTAGTCTGCACAAGTAGAAGTGCTGGGAAATGAAATGGTAAATGCACAACTCACAAATACCTTCACATTCCCGTGAAACTGAGCTCCTGGTTTGTAGAGATACACATCTGGCCCGTGATGGTGTACTTCTCCACTCGCTGCCGTTGCTCTTTGAAAGAGAAACAAGAGCCGTTCTGCTGTTGGGAATTGCACACTCTCGTTTCCTCTTTCTAACACTCGCCGCACTCGGAGGAAAACACAGTTTGGTCGTTGGGCCCCATTCATCACCGCATTTCCTGGTTTTTTGTCGCCGGGGCTGATAGTGAGGATTGGCTGCAGCATCTCTGCTCTCACATTTCAAGTTATCACAAAGCAAACAGGTCATTTGAGTAACGACTCCACTCCCATGCAGAGTAACCTCTGCTTCGTTTCAACATTAAAACAGTTTGTGACGGATACGTTGTTTCTAGTATTAAACACCAGGGAAGAGAGTTCCGTTCTGTTATGTTTAAGTCTTTCATTCATATTTGCTGATATTGGTTTTAGAAGTATGTCATTTGATTCTTGAACAAACAGTTTTGTTTTGAAACATGCTGACCAACGACTTGGGTCACATGTGTTTGACCGCACGCGTGCGTCGTCTAATCTTTGAACTTAGATCAGCATTTACATGTGTGATGTTCTTATTGTGGAAGTTCGTCAGTGGATCAAACCTCAATCAACAGCTACAGTTAAACTTTTGCTCAGTCAAATATTTTATCTTTGCACTTATTCTTTAAAAAGTTAAACACCTATTTTGACTTGATCTATTCATGCAAAGCTCTTCCATGGCTGCTTGTGTAAGAAGTACTGTTCCTACTCACAAAAAAATATTTCTTTGACTTTGTTAATGAAACTCAGGTATTGTCTCAGCACCAGTATGGAAAATTATTTGATTTTACCAAACCATCATACTTTTAAATTCATTCTAATCACACATCTAAAGGTTAAATATTTAGACGTGACAAAACAATCTTAACTCTAGTTTCACTAATTAGCTGTTACCTGAGCTTTTGATCTAATCTTAAGGTCTTCACACCCAAGGGATCCTAATTAAGGGATATATGAGCTGACTCTGTGCCTTTGACCAATTTCTCCCTCAAAATAAGAAAAATAACAGTACATTAAGTGACAATAAAAGTTAAAGTTTGATTGGAAAAAACTTACATTTTGTTATTGTGTTTATAAAAGCTTATAATGTCATCGAGGACTCCAGAAAGTTAGTTTTCTGCTGAGATCTGTGACAGTGCGGCACACAAGTGTGATGATTTGACACCGACCGACCCGTAAGTAGCTGGTGTTTGCACAGTTGTCCCGGAGATGAAAAAAGTCAGATGATTGTTCTCGTGTAACCTGTGAAAAAACTGATGTTCCCTTAGCATAGTACTGACAGGCTGTCCTCCTCTTTCACACAGTGTCATCAGTCGTCGGGCGAGGACATGGAAATCTCCGACGACGAGATGCCCGGGACTCCGACTAACAGCGGCGAATGTGACAAGGGCATCGTGGTGAACTCCGCCGTGTCCCCGATGCAGACCATCACCCTCCACACCCCCGGCTTCCACCCTATGACGCACCAGGCCGCCTTCACCATCCCGCACCACCAGCTGTCCCTTCACGCTGCCGTCCAGGCAGGTCACCTGGCCGGTCACCCCGGAGTGCCTCACCACATGCTTCAACACATGGGTCCCTACCCTCACAACATGATGCCCCTGGTGCAAATGGAGCTGATGAACTGCCTGCGCTGGGAGCAGTGGAGCAACGTGCCCATGTCGTTCCAGATGCAGCAGCAGATGTTGAGTCGCATCGCTCAGACCAGAGGACCCTACCCCTATCCGCACTTTATGGACACTGGTGCATCGGGTCAGTTTGCTGGACCCTACGCTCCTCAGACTCTCGCTGCCACGCCCACCAGCGGCAGTGCAGCGGCACCTGGACAGCAGTGGGAGCAAACCAGCGTACCAAAGTTCAACCCCACTGTTCCTCCTCCTGGATACGAGGGCAAGAAGGAGGATCCACACAAGGCCACTGTGGACGGCGTGCTGCTGGTCATCGTCAAAGAGCTGAAGGCCATCATGAAGAGGGACCTCAACCGCAAGATGGTGGAGGTGGTGGCCTTCAGAGCCTTCGATGACTGGTGGGACAAGAAGGAACTTTCGGCAAAGGTGAGTCTTTCATTTCACCACTCGAGATAAAAACACGTGAGCTCACATCTTTTTTTCTTTTCTTTTTTACACATCTTTTTATTAGTTTTTCCGTTCACATACAGCAATAATTCACACATACAGTGTATACAAAAATTCTTAGAGGTAGAAAATAGCGGTAGGATGTCCTACACGATGTATGATGATAACAACAATGAGCTTAAACTGAGCCAGAACGGCTTCTATGAACCACAATTAACCCTTGACCCTTCCCACCCACTGACAAGAAAAAAGTAAAATAATTGCATAATTAAACCATTACATACTTTACATTACATAACATTTTTTTTTTTTAAATAGTTACGTGAGCTCACATCTACACAGGCACAGAAAGTGTGGGGAAAATATTTGTTTTTATTAGTATCAATTAAATATCATCTTGAAAAGAGACTTTCTTTTAACCCTTTGAGACTGAATTTTGTTCTGTTGTTTTCCTCAGACATCTTTGACTCCAGTGAAGGGCACAGAGGGGAAAGAAGAAGAAAGACCCAAACCCAAAGAGACCATTGGCTCCAGTCTGCTGGAGAACTGGAACAAGGGCGAGGGACTGGGCTACGAGGGCATGGGCCTGGGAATCAGTTTGCGTGGAGCCATCCGTCTTCCCTCCTTCAAGGTACACACTGAAACTCTTATTTTAGAGAACGTTGATTGAGAGGAGGTGTCTTTACTCTCAAACTGTGTCACTCCACTGGTGTTTAATGGTCTCATGATGTGTTCAGGTGAAAAGGAAGGACCCACCAGAGGCCGCAGCAGCAGGCGACAGTAAACGAGCCCGACCCTCCACTCCCGTCGATGACGAGCTGGAGGATGAAGGTGCCCCTCTTTTGTCAAGACTGCAAAACAAAAGCAAATACATGCAGTGCTGAGGTTTCTCCTCTAAAATGAATGTTTGTTCATTTCTCTCAGACCGGGATCGAGACCCAGCCGAGCTCCCGTTGGACGATTCAAAAACGGACAGCGACGGCATGTCTGCAAAGAGACGGCACGCCCGGCCGCTGGAGCTGGACAGCGAGGGAGAGGAGGAGGTGGACACATCGGGGAAGGAGGAGTCGTCGTTGTCGGACCGGGCGGATGAACCTAGAGACAGGCTGTCGTCGGGCAAAGTAAGCTTTCTCAAAAACCACCACTCATTGCATTGGCTGATTACCTGTGCATTCTTTTAATAATATATCTGATCATCTCTTAGGAGAGTGGTGATGATGAAGAGGGTGACGATGAAGACTCATCCAGCGAGAGCGCCTCCTCGGATTCGTCTGATGATGGTACTTTAAATATCTGACAACAGAAGTAGGTTAGTTTATGAAGTACATTCCCTGGAACTCACAGTATTTCTTTGCCCCTGTTTCCTGCAGAAGCCGAGAGTTCAGCTTCGTCCAAGGTCGGCTCGGACTCCTCGGCAGAGAGCGAAGACTCGTCCGAGAACGAGTTGAGCTCAGAAGAGGAGGAAGAGGAGAAGGAAGAAGTGGAGAAACTGGGCGAAGAGTATGAAGGCAAAGGGGCTGCGATGTCCACGACCTCTTCGTCCTCGTCGTCCTCGTCTTCCGATGAAGAGGCGGAGCCCAAGCCCCCGAGCCCACCTGCAGGACCTGTGCTGGAAGTCAAGGAGGAGAAACGAAGCAAGGAGGTGTTCATCAGCAAGATCAAACGCAGACCTCCGAGTCCTGTGGAGGAGAAGGTGGACCTGAAGCCGCCTTCACCTGAAGACCCAGGTAAATATCTTCAACAGCTTCTGTAGAGATTTGCACTACTGCATAAATTGAACATTCATCTGTAAAGATATGTATTTATTTTTTATTTTCTATTTTAAATTTTGATATTCTATTTTATTCTATTTTATTCTATTTTATTCTTTTTTATTCTATTTTATACTATTTCTATTTTTATTTTATTATTTTATTTTTTTGGGTTGAAATTACTGAGCATTGCTTAAAGAGAGTGTGTGACCCAAGCATTTATTGACAGTGACTACTTCATGTTATCTCTGTTCATTTGACAATAAAATTCTTGAATCTTGAATCATGTGAAACATTTAAGCAAATGTATTTATTATATTTATCTTTTCTTGTCTTGTAGTCAAAGAGCGAGACGTTAAAGAGGGGATCATCCCCGTAGTGAAGTCTGAACCTCAGGAGCCCGCGGCCATCCTCCGGCCGGCCACGCCCACAGGCGCGGCGCCCGACAGCGACCAGGAAGTGAAAGCCAAAGGTAAAACAGAGCCCATGGAGGTAGCCTGCACCCCCGCTCGAGTACCCCCACCCCGCTTAGATCCACCTGTCCCCAAACCCGTCCCCACATCGTTAATGCACCTCCCTCTCCCTCCTCACCCTACGGTAGAAGGTCGCTCCCTCCTCCATCCCCCCCCCGGCCCCCTGCCTGACCTCCCACAGCGGCCCCGCCTCCCCACAGACGAGGACATCCCCCGCACGCCGGGTCGGGACCTGATGGAGCGCGCCCGCAGCCTGGGGAAGTCCCAGAGCACGGACACAGTGCCCAACACCCCGGGCAGTGACGCCCCACTGACGGGCAGTAGCCTGCTGCTCAGCTCCCCCCACATCCCCGGTAGCCCCTTCTCCTACCCCGCCCAGTCCCCTGTCCTCAGCGCCGGAGTCCCCCGGACCCCAGGGAGAGACCTGACCTTCACCCCCGTGTTCCCTGACCCCACCGCACTAACTCTTAATAGGAAAGTGTCCCTTGAGAGCCTGGATGATAGACCCGTTTTTAAGGAGCCGCCCATTAGTGCACTGCCTAACCAAACCCTCTCCGCCGGCACAGAGCTCTCCGCTAGTGTCCCTGGAGATCTGCCTGCTGGTCTCACTGTGGACGTCCCGGTGCCGTCAGACACCGCCGCGTCCAAGAAGAAAACTGGACGAACCAAAGGCAAGAAGGGGCCGTCTGCGCTGGACGGGTCTTTGGGGTCCGACTCCACCACGCTGCCTCATGACACACACCTGGGAGATCTGTCCACGCAGATCAAGTCGGCCAAGTCTCCCGACCACCCGAGTCTGGACTTCCGGGAAGGAGACGTCAAGCCTCCGACGGCGCTGCCCGCCTCAGACGGCTTCCTGTCCTACGAGGACGAGGCGCCGGTGGTGGTGAAGCCGCCTCGGAAGGCGCGGCGCCGCTGGGAGGAGCTGCTGCTGAACAGCCTGTCGCCCGTCGCCACGCCGCCTCGGCCGTACTTCAAGCGCCGCTCCGACTTCGAGGAGATGACCATCCTGTACGACATCTGGAACGAGGGTATCGACGAGGAGGACATCCGGCTCCTGCAGATCACCTACGACAAGATGCTGCAGCAGGACAACGGCAACGACTGGCTCAACGACACGCTCTGGGTCGGCCATCCTTATATCCTTTACTGCTCAAAATCTACTATTTATGAAGTTGATCTGTTTGTAGTTGTTACTTTTCAAAACAAAGTTTCCCGTTAAGGAAAGAGAAATCATTTGAGGAGTTCAGTTCAGTTCAAAATGGTCATGTTTGTCTTTTTAAAGCTGTGTTGTACCCTGTGTACCAACTAGCGGCCCCCTCTGGTGGTGAAACGGAGGAACTGGGATTAACTACCCCAAGTGTCTGTTGAGTGTTAGAAGTGTTTTAGGTTCAAAGCCTTTTCAGTTTCTCCCTTGACCCCCCCGCACCTACCAACATCCCTGGAGTGAAGAAGAAGAGGCGGGACGACGGCATGAGGGATCACATGACCGGCTGCGCCCGAAGCGAAGGCTACTACAAGATCGACAAGAAGGACAAGATCAAGTATCTCCAGAGCACCAAGCTGCAGCTGGAGGAGCCGCCGGTCGACACCCAGGTGGGCGGGGCGATGACTGATTGTGGAGTCACATGACAACGTGTATTTGCGACGCATTAACCTCAAACTCTGTGTTCTCTGTTCAGGGGATGAGTATCCCTCCGCAGGTCCACGCCTCCACCAGGTCGGGCTCGGAGCGGCGGTCGGAGCAGCGGCGTCTGCTCTCCTCCTTCGCCTGCGACAGTGACCTGCTGAAGTTCAACCAGCTGAAGGTAGAAACAGATGTTAGATTCACCCTGGATCTCATTTGATAAAAGCACTCGACAAAAAAGATACGACGGAAGAGCACAAGGAACAGACAGTTGCTAATCCTTTGTTGTAATCGTTGTAATGTAGTCATCTTAGTCTACAAAAAGCCATCTGTGGGATTTGATTTTCAAAACTCGAACAATAACTTCAACTTTTCTCCCATGTTTCTCGTTCAGTTCCGTAAGAAGAGGATCCAATTCCGTCGGTCGCACATCCACGACTGGGGCCTGTTCGCCATGGAGCCCATCGCTGCGGATGAGATGGTGATAGAGTACGTGGGACAGAACATCCGACAGGTGAGAGGCCGGTGATCTGAAGAGTTCTCTGTGTGTCTGTAAACTGACTCTGAAAGGGCCTTGTTAACTTCAGATATAGATGTAGTGCATGTCTGCTTTAACCCTTGAAATCTATGAGTTATGATCGGACTTTCAGTGACCCACAACAGCCTCACGATCAATAATTCAAACTGACGGTGACAATTAACTTAGCATGATGCTGATTTGGCTCCTAAGGACCAAACCTATTGAAGTGTTGACAAGTAGCAAGACACTTTAGTTATTGAACTTCATTTAATTTTGTTAAAGTCATTGGGACAATTGATGATAACCGCAGATCAGAGAGTTCCTGTATCTCTGTCTGCTTCCCTTCATTTCCCAGATGAAACAATTGGTTTCCTTTTTTAAAGTTATGAAACGTCTAACAAGTATCGCTCCTCATTCCCAGGTGATCGCGGACATGCGGGAGAAGCGTTACGAGGAGGAAGGCATCGGCAGCAGCTACATGTTCCGAGTCGACCACGACACCATCATCGACGCCACCAAGTGTGGCAACTTCGCCCGTTTCATCAACCACAGCTGCAATGTGAGTCCACTGATAACAGCTTCATGATCACTGGTGGAACGTACATCAAGTAGAATTAAGTAGTATTTTTCATTAACTTAATACTGTTCTTTTTACTTGAGGTATCTTCAATAGTTACTGAGAACTTTGTGACACTTCTTCACACTAAACATGTGCAGTTTTTTTCAAGGTAGTTCAGTCATGAAGTTGCTTTATTTTCTTATTAAAAATAAGTGTTTCAAGATACACGCCATCATTCAAAAGAAAAAAAATAATTTAGATCAAAAATTAGAATATGATCACTCTAAGGTTCTTAGGACATTTAAACAAGTCTTTTTCAGGTGAGATGTTTTTGCAGAACTTTTACCATTTCACAAAAAATATTTACAAACTTTTTAAACAACTGCAACAAACAGCTGCCCACACATTCATGCATCAGTAAAAAAAAAAAAAGGACAGTGTGCATAATTAGAACTTTTACGTTTTTACACTTTAAAATGTATCTGTACATTTTTGAATTCATGATGCTAAATAAAGTATAATAGTAGTATTTTTAACATTATTCTATTACTTAAGGAGATTATCTGTATATTTGTTCCACTCCAAACAGAACAACAATCTAGAAATTAGTACATAAAGCATTAAGTACTCAAAAGGCACTTCTGGCAAGAATGAGTGTTATAATATGGGAAATATATTTAAGTGTGTATTTACAGACGTCAGTATATATTATATCACCTCAATATTAACAGCTATGTACCACTTCAGATTGTCCAAAACATTTCCCTGTTCTTTCATTCTCATATTCATACAGACGACATTGGTCTTCAAATATATAACAGGCTATCTACATTTAATTGTAAAATACAATATTATCCGTCTGTGTTCTCTTTCAGCCGAACTGCTACGCGAAGGTCATCACGGTGGAGGCTCAGAAGAAGATCGTCATCTACTCCCGGCAGCCGATCAACGTCAACGAGGAGGTGACGTACGACTACAAGTTCCCCATCGAGGACGAGAAGATCCCCTGCCTGTGTGGGGCGGAGAACTGCAGAGGAACGCTGAACTAACATCCGCTCGACGGCAGAAGAATCTCCTGCAGGGTGGAGAGAGAAGAGGGTCGGGGGGGCGAGCGCAGACTCCAGGCCGACTCCCCCGAGGAGGAGGAGGTGAAGGAGGGAAGGTTTTGCTTGGGAGCGAAACCTGCGGCCGGCCTGGATCAAGTTGAAGCTACCTGTACGGAACTCTTCACATATTTAACTCTAGATTGTTTACGAATTATGGTGCTCTTGAAATGAAAAATTGCATTGTTTTTTACGAATGCCAGTGGGTTAGGGTTATCTACAGAAGACTTGACATCCCCCCTTCCTCCTCCTCTCGGCGATTTCAGTATTTCAGCACGGCTCCTCTCCGCTTCGAGTCCTGGTTTGTACAGTTTTACACTTTGTTTTTGGTTTAGTTTTCTTCTCATTTGTCTCATAAGCTTTACGTACACAACACACGTGACACAGACTCACACGATCAGCTGCTTACTAACACTGTTGAGACGCACAAGCCCAACCAGGGAAAACACCGCCTCTCTGTGAGGGGTGGGGGGGGACGTGGTCGCCTCCCGGTCAGGTGGCAGACGGCGGGGGGGGGGGGGGACCCACTGACTGAAGCACCTGCATTCTCGCTCCTACCTCCTCCTGAACCGGTTTTCTCGGAAATTTAATCAAACTGATGAAAAAGAGAAAAAAAACACGAAAACCTGCCACAGAAATCTGGACATTATGGGAAACCACACCCACTTTCACCAGCCAATGACGGATCGTGCTGCTTCCTGTTGGTTTATGCAAAAGTTAAAGACGACGTGAAGAATTTGTATTAAGGATATTCCAGTGTTTTCAACTTTGGTTCAGAGGGTTTACCTCTGACTCGTTTCCTTCAAAGACACTATATTTGTGTTTGTGTGTCTGAGAGTGAGAATGTGTGTGTGTGTCGAGCTTCTGATTCGAAGTATTTAATATGACATCTTGAGAGTATGTGAGTGCACTGCCCCCTGTAGGCCACAGCGCAGAAGGCCGACCGATCATGGAGAGCGAATAAAGTCAAACTAAAATCGAACCCAGCATCCACTGGGCAACGTCTGGAAATACTTGTTTTCAGCGTTGGAAGAAAGAGTCGTATTCTCGTTTTTTAAGTGCCATACGAATGCGTAACTTACAAGTTGACGAGTCGCCTGTAGCCGTGGCAACGTGCACAGAGCTGCTGCCTAATTCTCTCTGTGGGACGGTGATGACACTTGTGACTCGGCCAGTGTTTCATGTTTCCCGGTGTTGCCACGACTCTGCAGAGGGTCGTTCATTCTTTATAACGACATTCAGATAAAAACTGAATATCTGTGAACGCACTTCTGCTTTACGCCCTCTTCCACACGCCCACTCCACCCCCCCACTCCCCTCAAGACCAAGTCAGGCATCGCTCTTCATTCAGTTTGATCCATGGTGGAGATTTCCTCGTTTGTCTTTTCCATCCGTGATGTTTATATTGTATATGATTCATTACTTGTACAGAAGATCTAAAACGTTTTTTATCTTCACAGGGTTAACACTTTTAAGACGCATCGTTCTCTTTCTCTCTCTTCTTTTTTTAAAACAAAAGACTGAGTATTTAAAAACAATTTTCAGGGATCAGTTAAAAAGGAAATCTGAGGGTTTCAAAGGTTGTTTATTTAAAGACAAGGTCCCCTGTGTACAGGAAAACAAAAGTCTCCGGCTCCCTTTTTGAAAGATTGTTTCTTGTAGAAACGTCTTCATTTTCTGCCCATTTTGCTTTGTAATCCTGAAATGTGTAAATACTGTAACTGTGAATACGATATAAATAAATATATATTTTTGTTCCCTGGAAATTTGCTACGCCAACACAGCTCAGAGGTGGATGTAACATAACGGGGCGGGCGCTGAGCTGGTAGCAGGAAATTCAGCTTGTGTCAAGCTTTGTTTTTTTATTTTCTGTTGTAAATTCTATGAAAAAAGTTGTTTGCTGTGTGGAGAAAAAAAAGGTGCGGAATCGGCATGGGAGGAGGATTGAAGCATCGGCTCGTCTCATGTCTATTTATTACACGACAAATGTATGAAAAGGAAAAATAGTGGAAATAAAGCGATTTTGCATACATCCATAAACAGCTTGTTTGTTTTGTTTGATCGAACCCAAAGTGTCCGACTGCTGCGGAGGTTTCATTCATGAAAACAGTCGACAGCAGCTGATCAGACAAATGAGTCAGTGTCAGGTCAGTGTGATCAGGAGCAGGTCATGTGACCCACCCCCCTCTGACAAACTCTGAATGGAATGATGGAGAGAAGGGACGGAAGGAGAGAGGATGAATGGGTGGTAGGAAAGAAGTATGGGTGGATGAATGGAAGGATGGAGAGAAGGAAGGATGGATGGATGGAAAGAAGACAGGAGGGAAGGAAGGAAGGATGAATGGCTGAGAGCGAGGGTAGGAAGAAAGGAAGAATGAAAGGATGGAGAGAAGGGAGGGAAGATGGATAAAGAGAAGACAGAAGGGAGGAAAGAAGGATGAATGGGTGGAAGGAAAGAAGTAGGGGTGAATGAATGGAAGGATGGAGAGAAGGGACGGAGGGAGAGAGGATGGATGGAGAAAAGAGAAGGGGAGGAAGGAAGGAAGAATGGCTGAGAGTACGAGAAGGAAGGAAGGATGAATGGAAGGGAGGGAGGATGTTTGGATGGAGAGAAGACAGAAGGAAGGAAGGAAGTATGGGTGGATGAATGGAAGGATGAAGAGGAGGGACGGAGGGAGACAGGATGAATGGGTGGTAGGAAAGAAGTATGGGTGGATGAATGGAAGGATAGAGAGAAGGGAGGGAGGATGGATGGGTGGAGAGAAGACAAGGGAAGGAAGGGAGGATGAATGGCTGAGAGTAAGGAAAGGAAGGAAGGATGAATGGAAGGGAGGATGGATGGAGAGAAGACAAAAGGGAGGAAAGAAGTGTGGGTGGATGAATGGAAGGATGGAGAGAAGGAAGGATGGAGGGAGAGAAGACAGAAGGATGGAGGGAGGAAGAAGGAACAGAAGGGTAGATGGATGAGAGGGAGGGAAATAAAGAAAGGATGAATGGATGGAAGAAAAGAAAGATGGACAGAGAGAAGAAAAAAGGGTTGAAGGAAGGGAGGGAGGAAGAAGAGATGGAAGGATAGATGGATGAGTGGTGAGGAAGGGAATGAAAGATGAATGGGTGGATAGATGGGTGGATGGAAGAAAGGATGAATGAATGGAAAAAAGAACGATGGAGGATGATTGATGGAAGAAAAGAAGGAAGTGATGAATGATGGATGGGAAGGAAAGAGGTAAATAAATAACGTTGACAGGTCTGATGATGTGGATGTAAAGTGTGGAACCACCTGTCGCTCTCTTGTAGATTCTCTCTCTTCCAGGATTTAAAACTTGACCCTTGAATGTTTCCAGGAGTCAAGTCTCATGTTGAGTTTCCTCAGGAGTGAGACTCTCGTTTCCACTCGTCCTGTTTCATCCCTCGTTTCCTGTTTCAACTGTGACATCCATCAGCTGTGTGTGAATTCAGTGAAAATCTGCAGCCTGACATCACCTCCGCACAACCCTGGACTCCCATTCACACAGAGAGGGAGAGAGAGAGAGAGAGAGAGAGAGAGAAAAGACTCCCAGTGTGCTCTCCCTCTCCCCCCCTCCTCTCTCTCTATCTGTGTGCTTGTGTGTGTACGTGTGTGTCGCCTCGAGGCCGTGACAGGAGGAGGATGGTGTGACCACACGCAGAGAGGATGGCAGAGTCAGAGGCAGCATGGGCGCCCAACTCACACTCCATCTGCTGAACACACACACAAACACACACACACACACACACACACACACACACACACACACACACACACACACACACACACACACAAAACACACATACACAAACACAAACACAAACACACACACGTCTACATCAAGCGATCCGATTGGTCAGATGTTGTCACTCAAACTGTGCTCTTTCTACTTATTTTATAATGTCACAATTTCATGATGACATCTTATTATTATGGTACTTTTGCCTTGATAAAAAAAACTTAGTATTCCTCCAGAAGCTGTGTTGTCTCGGATGTGAGCAATTAAAACATTTTCCTGAATTTACATCAGGTTCAGTAAAAAATAAAACAGTGAAGAAGTATCTAATATGTGTTGTTGTTCTTTATTCTCTTCTCTCCATGGAGGATTTGCTGAGTTAATCCCTTACTTTGCATAGTTGAAGTTGCTCTTTGCATGAAGCTTGTTTACATGGAGGCCGACAGACACAAGTTTGCATGTGGGAAACATTTCATCACATCAATAGACTTCACTTGATTTAAGCCTCTTTATTTAAGCGCTTTAACAGGAGACATTTCAAATAAAACTCTGAAACTCGTATTAGATGCACCAACACAAATCAAATGAACACTTCTTATCTTCCTTCCCCTCACTGGAGCTCGCAGGAAGTTTAGCTTTAGTTTGTTATTTGATGATATAAAAACCAGGTGA